>NC_045978.1:39458141-39725641 GCF_010909765.2 Amblyraja radiata | reverse complement strand
ACCTTTCCTTGGCAGTTCTGATTCCTCTTCTCAGCTTGTACTTGGCCTGCCTGCAGAGATCTGCTTCCCCGCTCCTGTAGGCCTCCTCTTTAGATCGTCGGAGCTGTCTAAGTTCTGCAGTGAACCAGGGCTTGTTGTTGTTGAACCATGTCTGGGTCTTAGTTGGAATGCAACTGTCCTCGCAAAAGCTGACATATGATGATACAGTATCCGTATACTCATCGAGGCTTGTGGTTGTTTCCCTGAACGCATTCCAATCCGTGCAGTCAAAGCAGGATTGTAGGTTCTCAATGCCCTCGCTTGTCCACCTTTTTGTTGTTCTGACCACAGGCTTAGCAGCTTTTGCTGCATGTCATAAAGTTCTATCGTATAGTATCGTGTGTGTAGGAAGGAACTGCAGATGCTGGTTTAAACTGAAGATAGACACAAAAAGCTGGAGTAACTAACAGGTCAGACAGAATCTCTGTCAAAAGGAAAATATTATGTTTTGGGTTGGTTCTGAAAAAGGTTGTTGCACACCTTTGGAATGTGGAAAGAAACAAGAGCACCTGGAGAAACCCCATGTGATCAAAGGGAAAAGGAACAAACTCCATACAGACAGCACCCATATTCAGGATCAATTCCAGGTCTCTGGGACTTTTAGGCAGCAACTTTATGGCCAATGTACTGTCCCAAAGTCTTGAACTGAATTAAAACATACAGTAGCTGTAAAGGGGGACATAGCATCACTTAGAGATTTAAGACTGAAAATGGATAGTTTCTTTTTTTTAGTAACCAAAGTTATCAAAGTATAATTTTTTGTGTGTTGGAAAACAAAATATAGTGGCACAGCTGGTGAACTTGCTGCCTCACACGCCAGAGATCTGTGTTCGATCCTGTCCTCGGGCACTGTCTGTGTTGAATTTGCACATTCTCCCTGCAAGCGTGTGCGTTTCCTCCCACATCCCAAAGACACATTGGCTTTGTAGGTTAACTTGTCTCTGTAAAATTGCCCCTAATGTGTAGGGAGTGGGTGAGGAAAGTGGGATAACAGAACTTGTGTGAATGGGTAGACATTAATGCTGGAGAAACTCAGCGGGTGAGGCAGCATCTATGGAGCGAAGGAAATAGGCGACGTTTTGGGTCGAGACCCTTCTTCAGACTGATGTGAGGGTTGGGGGGGTGGGAAGAAGAAAGGAAGAGGCGGAGACAGTGGGCTGAGGGAGAGCTGGGGAGGAGAAAGCAGGGACTACCTGAAATTGGAGAAGTCAATGTTCATACCGCTGGGGTGTAAACTGCCCAAGCGAAATATGAGGTGCTGCTCCTCCAATTTACGGTGGGCCTCACTCTGGCCATTGAGGAGGCCCAGGACAGAAAGGTCGGATTCGGAATGGGAGGGGGAGTTGACGTGCTGAGCCACCGGGAGATCGGGTTGGTTATTGCGAACTGAGTGGAGGTGGTGTGCGAAGCGATCGCCAAGCCTGCGCTTGGTCTCACCGAGGTTGATCATACGCTGAATAATCCAACCACATTTTTGTTTGGAAGTGGAAAGAAATAAAAGAAATTACATTCATTGCAACGTGTAAAAAGAGTTGAGATACTGTATTATAATTTTGCTGCATGTCATTGTGGTATATATCATGTCTTGATTGGTGAATATGTTTAGTTTGTGACTTTATTTGAAGCAGAAATAATATGTGAATGCTTCATTGAGTATAATTCCGACTGGTAACTACACACTTTGTCCGAGCACATTATCGCACGCGTCATGCAAGCCGTCTTAAATGATCACCTAAACTGTCTTTTGGCAACCTAAAAAGCTGCCTGGGTTGCCCGGCTGGAACAGAGGAAAAAAAGTTAAGTTAGAGCCCTGTAGAGTGAAAACTTTATTTTGAGCACTATCCAGACAAACCATACATCAGATAGTGCAAAAGAGAATTTATTTTTTATTTTTTGAGATACAGCGTGGAATCAGGCTCTTTGGCCCACCGAGTCTGCACCGACCAGCGATCCCCGCACATTAACATTAGGGACAATTTACACATACACCACGCCAACTAACCTACATACCTGTACGTCTTTGGAGTGTGGGAGGAAACCGAAGATCTC
Source organism: Amblyraja radiata (assembly GCF_010909765.2). NCBI lineage: Eukaryota > Metazoa > Chordata > Chondrichthyes > Rajiformes > Rajidae > Amblyraja > Amblyraja radiata. The sequence goes on along the minus strand of NC_045978.1, from coordinate 39,723,553 downwards.
GGAGAAAACTCACGGGGAGAACGTACAAACTCTGTACAGACAGCACCCGTAGTCGGGATCGAACCCTGCTGTGCCACCGTGGCCGCAGTTTACAAAATAAACAGAGTGCAGCAAAGAGTGTTAGAGCTACAGAGAAAGTGCAGGTTAAAGGTGTTTGGGAAGGTGAAGTTGATGTCAGTGAAAGTGGGAAGAGGCAGGAATGATTAAATGACAACAATTATGATAAGCAGTTTGAAAGTTGGCAGTAAAGTCTAATGAATAACAAAAGGTGCATTTGCAAAAGGTTTGATTAGAAGACAAATTAGCTGAAATTATCAGCAGAGATAAAAAGCATATCTGATAAAATGCATGAAATTCTTGTCTATGTGGAACCATTGAATTAAAAGTTGAATCGAGGACCTTATTCCATGGACCGGAGGAGCGGTGATCTTATAAAGGTGTATAAAATCAGAAGAAGCATAAATGAGGGTGAGAGGAGGGTGAATCCACACAGATTGTTACAATACAATACAATACAATACAATACAATACAATTCAATTTATTGTAATTTGGACCCCTTGAGGTCCAAACGAAATGTCGTTTCTGCAGCCATACATTACAAACAAATAGACCCAAGACACAACATCATTTACATAAACATCCATCACATTGCTGTGATGGAAGGCCAAAAAAACTTATCTCTCCACTGCACTCTCCCCCCCCGATGTCAGAGTCAAAGTCAAAGCCCCCGGCGTTTGAAGTCCTGATTACTTCATGGTAATCAGGACATGGCATCTTGTGACTACTTTCTACTGCTCGGCATATTGCACCTGAGGCTGCTGATGGTGCTGGAAACAGCCTAGGTTCCTCGCTGTGGAAATTGAGCTCTTGTTGTGGTGGGCAACATGATATTATGTTTATTCTATGTTTATTATGTGAACAGGGTCCAAGGCTGTCATGTCACTGGTGGTGGTGCAAATTGGCCAGTGTGGGAACCAGATTGGGCAACAACTATTTGAAGTGGTGAGCATGGATGGCCAGAGTGGCCGGAATGAGAGTTACTGGAACACTTCACAGGAGCGATTCTTCAGCAGCAGCAATGATGGTGAGGCCTCTTGTTGTCCATAGCTTCCCTTAACGTCTGTGCACAGTCATTTCAACAAGACCAGGGAAAACGTCTTTCCATTGAATCAAACAAATCAGGGGTACAAAGTGGGTCATTCAGTTGATTTGCTTAATAACAATCTAAAATGGATTTTGAATTAATTCCATTTTGCCGAAGTTGGTCCTCTGCCTTTTAGGTGGAACAGAACAGAAACAAACCCTTTGTTCCACTATGGACATACTGTTCATTGCTACCTATCAACAATAATCTCATCCATCTGATTACATAGAAACATAGAAAATAGGTGCAGGAGTAGGCCATTCGGCCCTTTGAGCCTGCACCGCCATTCAATATGATCATGGCTGATCATCCAACTCAGTATCCTGTACCTGCCTTCTCTCCATACCCCCTGATCCCTTTAGCTACAAGGTACTCTGCTATGTTTCATTACCTGCAACGTGATTTTTTAGAGACAAGTAGTTGTGTGATTTGCAGGAGTACCAGTCGCTCGGGCTGTTCTGGTCGACATCTAACTCCCTCTTAAATATAGCCAATGAACTGGCCTCAACTACCTTCTGTGGCAGAGAGTTCCAGAGATTCACCACTCTCTGTGTGAAAAACGTTTTTCTCATCTCGGTCCTAAAGGATTTCCCCTTTATCCTTAAACTGTGACCCCTTGTCCTGGACTTCCCCAACATCGGGAACAATCTTCCTGCATCTAGCCTGTTCAACCCCTTAAGAATTTTGTAAGTTTCTATAAGATCCCCCCTCAATCTTCTAAATTCTAGCGAGTACAAGCCGAGTCTATCCAGTCTTTCTTCATATGAAAGTCATGACGTCCCAGGAATCAGTCTGGTGAACCTTCTCTGTACCCTTACCCTTCTATGCCTTAGTGATTTGAGGACCTATCTGAATGCTTCTTGAATATTGTTGATGTTCAAACAGCCACTGCAGATTCCAACCACTCGCCGTATGGAAAATGTTATCTCATATCCCATCTAAATCTCCTTCCTCTTACTTTAAATCTATACCCATTTGTTTTAGATAGCTCCGCCATTTTGAAAAGGTTTTTACTATCTATCCTACCTACCCCCCTTATAATTTTATATACCTCCAGCAGTTCATCTCTCGGCCTCCTTCACCTTGAAAAAGTTCACTTAAAGGATAGACAAAGTACAAATTCTTAAGACTATACAAAGTTTTAATTTAACATCTGACGGGTGTGGACTGAGAGACTCAGTGGCAACAGTTTCACGTCTGAATCTCCAGCAGCACACACAAAGAAATACCAGAACACGCGAGTTTATATACGTACTGAAATAAAATCAAATGCATGATGTAATGTACAAAAACCATCATCCACCTCCAAATATGGAGTTGTTTTTCACTCTTTGCCAAAAGCCAGTCACCCCAATGGAATCCTCTGGGCCCCTTCTTATGTGATTAACCTCTTCAACTTACATTAAAAAAACCTTGTAAGAGAGCTGCGAACTTTTCATCTTAAGTTTAAAAAAAACCCTTGTCACAATGGAAGTTGTCCAAATCTCATCATGCATTACAATTGGCCTTTTACAACAGGAAAGCTTAAATATGACAACAATCAATTAATAACTAACTCTTTCAACCTTGGGTAAAACAAACCCAGCCTGTTAAATATCTCCTTCCTCTTTCCTGCTGTGATCCACCATTCTTCACTCGGGTTACTAAACTAAAATAATTCTGAAGCAGGCTCTGAAGCGAAGTTTCCTCTGCTATCTTTCATTACCTGCAACGTGATTTTTTAGAGTCAAGTAGTTGTGTGATTTGCAGGAGTACCAGTCGCTCGGGCTGTTCTGGTTGACATGGAGCCAAAGGTCATCAGCCACACGGTGTCTAAAGCTGCAAGCTCAGGGCGCTGGAGATACGGAGCTCAGTCAGCCTTCTGTCAGAAACAAGGATCTGGAAATAATTGGGCAAATGGGTAAGAATGAATCTAACCTTCATAAAAAACATTTGCAGCTATTCCATCTTTCCTTTCTCACAGAAATCAAACCAGCTTGCAACAATGTTTGGAAGAAGGATCTCGACACGAAACGTCACCCATTCCTTCTCTCCAGAGATGCTGTTTGTCCTGCTGAGTTACTCCAGCATTTTGTGTCTACCTTCAGCTTGCAACAATATTCACTGAAGTACTGTATCTATGAATTGGGGTTATGTGCCCTGACTGACATTCTGCCACATTATTTGAGTGGTGTGTGCATTGTTGAGCCGCAGTTCTTCCTCTTTTACTAAACTCCTGTCACCGGTTATGTTGATATGGTTCTGCTACTGATCAGAGTTCAGTAGTTCAGATCTGTAATCACGTAACTCGAGTGAGAATTAAACCAGACCAAGCTGATAAAAGTGTAGGAAGGAACTGCAGATGCTGGTTTGAACCGAAGATAGACACAAAAAGCTGACGTAACTCAGCAGGACAGGCAGCATCACTGGAGAGAAGGAATGGGTGACGGTTCGGGTCGAGACCCTTCTTATAAGTATTGTCTCAAAATCATTCATTTAGATATTTGAAATATTCGAATATATTTTTAACATCATGCTCATTATAACTCAGTAATGAATAGAACATTATACTCGAGTCTGGCTGGAGGGACCGGCTCTGGGTTGGGTACATTTGTCACTCAGTGCTTGCGGGATAGGTACCCACACTCATTGATAATGAATCAACTCACGTGGCCATATGGAACTGGAGAGGTAGGCTAGATCTCCGCGTTGTCATGAGGTTTGTACTGTCCCATTTGTGCTCCAGTGGTTGCAGAATCGTCGAACATAAATAAAATTGAATGTAGGAAATAAATCGTCAGCTAACCAGTAATCTTTGTAAAATATACTGTACCCTCCATAATGTTTGAGACAATTTATTTATTTGCCTCTGTACTCTACAATTTGGGAATTGTAATAGAAAAAAATCACATGTAGTTAAAGTACACATTGTCAGACTTTATTAGAGGGTATTTTTAAACATTTTGGTTTCACCATGTACAATTTACAGCTGTGTTCATACATAGCCCCCTCCATTTCAAGGCACCATAATGTTTGGGACACATGGCTATATAGAGGTGTTTGTAATTGCTCAGGGTGTTTAAATGCCTCCTTCATGCAGGTATAAGAGCGTTCTCAGCACCTAGTGATTCCTCCCGTCTTTCCATCATCTTTGGAAACATTTATTGCTGTTTATCAACTTGAGGATCAAAGTTGTGCCAATGAAAGTCCAAGAAGCCACTATGAGACTGAGAAACAAGAATAAAACTGTTAGAGACAGCAGGACAGGCAGCATCACTGGAGAGAAGGAATGGGTGACGGTTCGGGTCGAGACCCTTCTTATAAGTATTGTCTCAAAATCATTCATTTAGATATTTGAAATATTCGAATATATTTTTAACATCATGCTCATTATAACTCAGTAATGAATAGAACATTATACTCGAGTTATTGGCTCAGGTCGTTATCAAAACACATGATTCTAGTTGTTATGGTGTTGCAGCTTTGGGATCTTGCTATGTTCAGTTTGAAGCTTCATATAATGCATTGTGACAATGAGGAGACTTTGGTGAAGTATCTTATTGGCTTTAAAAGGCTTTTGGATATACTGAGGATGTGAAAGATATTAATGAAATGCAAGTTATTTTTTATTTTCTATTTTCCCTCATCTCGGCCTCAGTGAAATTCTACTTTCAATGATTGATCAAACATGATTGAGTGGGAGAGAAGATTTGATGAGCCGAACTTATGAACTTCTGTGTGTTTTGATGCTCAGGTTCTGTGTTCATGGTCCTCAGCACGAAGAAGCTGTGATGGACCTGGTCCAACAGGAGGCTGAGAAATGTGAGCGGCTCAGTGGCTTTGTGACAATGATGAGTCTGGCTGGAGGGACCGGCTCTGGGTTGGGTACATTTGTCACTCAGTGCTTGCGGGATAGGTACCCACACTCATTGATAATGAATCAACTCACGTGGCCATATGGAACTGGAGAGGTAGGCTAGATCTCCGCGTTGTCATGAGGTTTGTACTGTCCCATTTGTGCTCCAGTGGTTGCAGAATCGTCGAACATAAATAAAATTGAATGTAGGAAATAAATCGTCAGCTAACCAGTAATCTTTGTAAAATATACTGTACCCTCCATAATGTTTGAGACAATTTATTTATTTGCCTCTGTACTCTACAATTTGGGAATTGTAATAGAAAAAAATCACATGTAGTTAAAGTACACATTGTCAGACTTTATCAGAGGGTATTTTTAAACATTTTGGTTTCACCATGTACAATTTACAGCTGTGTTCATACATAGCCCCCTCCATTTCAAGGCACCATAATGTTTGGGACACATGGCTATATAGAGGTGTTTGTAATTGCTCAGGGTGTTTAAATGCCTCCTTCATGCAGGTATAAGAGCGTTCTCAGCACCTAGTGATTCCTCCCGTCTTTCCATCATCTTTGGAAACTTTTATTGCTGTTTATCAACTTGAGGATCAAAGTTGTGCCAATGAAAGTCCAAGAAGCCACTATGAGACTGAGAAACAAGAATAAAACTGTTAGAGACATCAGCCAAACCTTAGTCTTACCAAAATCAACTGTTTAAGCAAAATTGATACTGCTACACCAGATTAGTAAGCACGGTGAGCTTACTAATCACGAAGGGACTGGCAGGCCAAGGAAGACCTCCATAGCTGATGACAGAACAATTCTCTCTATAATAAAGAAAAATCCCTGAGCACCTGTCCGACAGATCAGAAACACTCTTCAGGAGTCAGGTGTGGATTTGTCAATGGCCACTGTCCGCAGAAGACTTCATGAACAGAAATACAGAGGCTACACTGCAAGATGCAAACCACTGGTTAGCTGCAAAAATAGGATGGCCAGGTTACAGTTTCCCAAGAAGTACTTAAAAGAGAAGGTACACAAAATTGCTGGAGAAACTCAGCGGGTGCAGCAGCATCTATGGAGCGAAGGAAATAGGCGACGTTTCGGGCTGAAACCCTTCTTCAGACTGATGGGGGGTGGGGGGGAGAAGGAAGGAAAAGGGGAGGAGGAGGAGCCCGAGGGCGGGAGGGTGGGAGGAGACAACTAGAGGGTTGAGGAAGGGGAGGAGACCAAGGACTAGCAAAATTGGGAGAATTCAATGTTAATGCCATCCGGACGCAAGGTCCCCAGACGGAATATGAGGTGCTGTTCCTCCAATTTCCGCTGTTGCTCACTCTGGCAATGGAGGAGACCCAGGACAGAGAGGTTGGATTGGGAATGGGAGGGGGAGTTGAAGTGCTGAGCCACCGGGAGGTCAGGTTGGTTATTGCGGACTGAGCGGAGGTGTTCGGTGAAACGATCGCCCAACCTCCGCTTCGTCTCCCCGATGTAAATCAGCTGGCATCTAGAGCAGCGGATGCAGTAGATGAGGTTGGAGGAGATACAGGTGAACCTTTGTCGCACCTGGAACGACTGCTTGGGTCCTTGAATGGAGTCGAGGGGGGAGGTGAAGGGACAGGTGTTGCATTTCTTGCGGCTGCAACGGAAAGTGCCCGGGGAGGGGGTGGTGCGGGAGGGAAGGGAAGAATTGACGAGGGAGTTGCGGAGGGAGCGGTCTTTGCGGAAGGCAGACATGGGGGGGAGATGGGAAGATGTGGCGAGTGGTGGGGTCACGTTGGAGGTGGCGGAAATGGCTGAGGATTATGTGTTGTATTTGCCGGCTGGTGGGGTGAAAGGTGAGGACTAGGGGGACTCTGCCCTTGTTGCGAGTGCGGGGATGGGGAGAGAGAGCAGTAGAGAAACCAGTTCTGGAAAAAGGTCTTATGGACAGATGAGACGAAGATTAACATATCAGAGTGATGGCAAGAGCAAAGTATGGAGGAGAGAAGAAACTGCCCAAGATCCAAAGCATACCACCTCATCTGTGGAACACGGTGTTGGGGATGTTATGGCTTGGGCATGTATGGCTGCTGAAGGTACTGGCTCACTTATCTTCATTGATTACACAACTGCTGATGGTAGTAACATAATGAATTCTGAAGTGTATAGACACATCCTATCTGCTCAAGTTCAAACAAATGCCTCAAAACTCATTAGCCGGCGGTTCATTCTACAGCAAGACAATGATCCCAAACATACTGCTAAATCAACAAAGGAGTTTTTCAAAGCTAAAAAATGGTCAATTCTTGAGTGGCCAAGTCAATCACCCTATCTGAACCCAATTGAGCACGCCCTTTATATGCTGAAGAGAAAACTGTAGGGGACTAGCCCCCAAAACAAGCATAAGCTAAAGATGGCTGCAATACAGGCCCGGCAGAGCATCACCAGAGAAGACACCCAGCAACTGGTGATGTCCATGAATCGCAGATTTCAAGCACTCATTGCATGCAAAGGATATGCAAAAAAATACTAAACATGACTACTTTCATTCACATGACATTGCTGTGTCCTAAACATTATGGTGCCCTGAAATGGGGGGACTATGTATAAACACTGCTGTAAATTCTACATGGTGAAACCAAAATGTATAAAAATGGTTTTATTAAAATCTGACAATGTGCACTTTAACCACATGTGATTTTTTTTCTATTACAAATCTCAAATTGTGGAGTACGGAGGCAAATAAATAAATGATGGGTCTTTGTCCCAAACATTATGGAGGGCACTGTAGTTATCAGTGCCAGCAGGTTTTTGCTCTTCTCTGGCTATGAAGCTACTAAAACTAATGTTGCCCTGCGCGGGTTAAAATAAGGTATCAGATCATGGATCATTTGTGGTAAAATCAAGCAATAGAGATTTAATTGTCTTACAATTGGCTGTAACTTCAGGTGTGGTTTAGGGGACAAGGATATTTCCTCGGGATGACATATGAGCAATGAATGTATCGCGGCCTCCAAGGGACTGCAGATGCTGATTTACACCAAAGAGAAGAAAGGGCTCAAGACTCTTCTTCAGGAACAATGGGTACTGAGCTAGGCAGTGAAATGTTTTAGAGGGTGGATGCAAGGGTAATGATAATGCAGCAGTTGTAGTAGAGTACTCCTAGTTGAAGAGATATTGCACTGGGGAAATGTAAGGAGCCCTGACAGCAACCGGCAGTGGGAATCATGTAGCCATTTTGTGTTTTTACGTTTCATTTTTTCAAAAGGAGAATTTTGTTTTGCAGATAATTGTCCAGAATTACAATACAATGCTGACCCTGTCTCACTTGTATCAGTCGTCAGATGCACTACTCATTCAAGAGAATGACATTATTCACAAGATTTGTTCGCAGCTGATGAATATAAAACAGATCTCCTTCACAGACATCAATAAAGTAATTGCACATCAACTTGCCAGTGTCTTGCAACCAGCATATACCAGAAACCATGGGACAGAGTATGGCTCAAATCCACTCGGTAAGAAAAAAACTACTGTTATTCACCATTCTCACCCCCATTTATCCCTTTCCCCAAGTTTCATTGTTTGTAGTTCCTTCACAATCAGGCAGAGTGTATCTCCAACACTCCCCTTCTTCTTGGACATCTCTCAACACTTCTATTCTCTCTTAACAGAAACATAGAAAATAGATGCAGGAGTAGGCTATTCGACCCTTGAACCTTGAAGGTTGATCATCCAACATCAGTACCCCGTTCTGGCTTTTTCCCCCATATCCCTTGATTCATTTTCATTTCCAACTGCCACCACAACATCAATTCCATTCCCCTCAAGCAGTGCAAAATCTCTCTCTCCGAACACAGACGTACCAATCCCAACCTCAGCATCAGACCTGCAGACAATTGCAATCTTGCAGACTAATCTCCAGCATGCTGAGGCCAGGCATCAGCTCCCACACCACTCATACCTTCACCTTGACCATGACTCCTCCACAAACACCAACCCGCTGTCTCATCACTTCTGACAATCTCCCCTCCACAGCCGCCAATCTAATAGTGCCCCAACATCACACTTCCCATTGTTCACTCCTTCCTCCCAGCTGCTGCCACAGAATTCATCTCCAAATACCTCCAAACTATCTTGTCTCTTCCCCCCCACTGGGCCACATCGCAACACTCTCCAATCTGGCAATCAACCCTCCTTACTTGCATCGACCTATTACTTGCCCACTCCTTCCCATCACCTCTTCTACCAGCTGGCTAATTGCCAGCTCTCCCCCCCCCCCCCCCTCATCTATCAGTCTGAAGAAAGGTCCTGACTCAAAATGTTGTCTGTCTATTTCACTCCACAGATACCACTGAACTGCTGAGTTCCTGCAGTAGTTTGTTATTTTAGTTGTAGGCAGGGAGTATTTGTCACTAGAGGGAGCCAGTTTCATGGGTGGAAGATAATAAACATGAGAGTCCAGAACAGGCCAAAGCCAGAACCTCGAGCTTGCGTAACCTTTCAATAAAATCAGCTGATCTGCCTGTCTCTAACTTCAATTCCGCATTCCTTCTCTGCACCCCCGCGTAAGGGTCATTGTAAGGCAATTAAACGGTGAAGCCCCATCCCAGCATCCGCACCATCTGAGGCTTGTAGCAGAGTGCAGCGCTCCTCTTGAATTTACGCGTGGTAAAAGCTGGTGTGCTCCAGCAGCCAGATCTCTGCAGGGCACAGCTGGCCAGTGCAGCCAGTGGGTGTGGGTCCGCAGGTTCTCAAATAGATGGTGCGGTAAATACTGGAAAGTATTACTAAGGAAATGGAGCGTCAGTTTCAGAATTCTGATGTCAGTCGTGCTAATGATGTGGTCTGCCCAGTGTAACAAACTGAGTGTAACATGGGCTTCAATACTAGGAATGTTGGCCTTGGAGAGGACACTAGTGTTTGTTCACGTGTCCTTCCAGGGTTTTGCAGAAACAGAGACACAAGAAACTGCAGATGCTAGAATCTTAAGCAAAACACAAAGTTCTGGAGGAACTCTGTGGTCAGGCAACATCAGTGGAGGGAATGGACAGATGACATTTTTTTATTTTTTTTATTTTTTTATTTTATTAGAAGTACGGTAAATTACAATAACACACAACACATATATCTTAATACATTTTTTGTACCGCTTCATTTTTTTTTTTTTTTAAAGCTTTAAGAAAAAGATAGAAGTAAGGAAAGTAAAGAAGGTGCGCAAGAGTTGTGAAGTGCAGGAGAGTGTTGGGAAAAGAAAGCCCCTTAGAAAAGAAGTTAGAGAAGGAAGTAAAGTAAGAAAGTAGACCCTAGAAAAGAAAGAAAAAGAAAGTAAGGACAATCGCTCTATTATAACATTAAACTCCGCAGAAAGACTACCAACCAAGTCTGTTTTTGTTGTTTTATCTCCCAATGCCAGGTCCTGATACCATTTATTTATTTATTTATTTTTTAAATTACTATTGCACCTCATGCTTGTAATAGGTCCATAAACGTAGACCACGTCTTTTGGAATTGGTTTGCTTTATCTGCTAAGAGGAATCTCATCTCTTCCAGATGTAATGTTTCAAACATATTTGATATCCACATTTTTATTGTTGGTGGACAGATGACATTTTGGAATGGAACCTTTCTTCAGTGTGAAGAAGGCTTGAAACACATCTGTCCATTCCCTCCACAGATACCACCTGACTGTTGAGTTTCTCCAATGCTTTGTTTTTTGAAAAGCTTTGGTGAATTCTTCCAATGCCACTGGATGCCTGGCGTAGATAGTCCAGCAGTATATGAATGGCCAGGGATATTGCTGCCCGACAGACCTCGCACAGAAGTTATAGTCTGGCATCTTGATCTCAAAATAGCCTTTTCCACATTAACAAAAGCCTATATAGCAATGTCTCCTGTCGCTATGCAGTGGCTCGCAAGGAGGTGGTCTGTGTTTTACAAGATCTTGCTATCAACCTTTATTATCGGAGAGGAAAGTATGGTGGAGGACCATTGCCTTGTAAATGTTGAGTGTCAGGCCTATCAGCTCATGTGCTTCAGTGAAAGCATCAGTGGGGGCCTGGAGCCGGGCAGCTCAACAGCACCTTTCAAGGACAATCAGAGATGGCCATATTACTGGTCTTACCAGTGACATTCAGATCTTGAAACGAATACATTTTAAACAAATCATTGCATCATTTGTCACCACCTCACTTAACGATGAGGGAAAAGGGTGTTGTCCTTAGAACAAAGGAGGTTACTGTAAAGATTTCGACAGATTTAAATAAGATTGACAAAGAAAAACCTGCTCCTGTTAACTGATGTTAAATGGACTCGAGGACATTCATTGGGCTTTGGGCAATAGGTGCAGGGAAGATGTGACGAAGAATGTTTTTTATGGAGTGAATGGTAATTATCTTGTATCTACTGGCTATGAGCGTATGCTGGTACTGGATAGCTTCTTGAAGGAAATACACTTGCAGGATTATAGGAATAGAACAAGGATATGGGCCTGCCCAGAGTACTCTGCAGCGAGTCACTGCAGAATCAAATGGGACAAACAGCAGCCTGTGCTGTAATGACACTTTAAATAAATAATTGTTTTAAAAGTAGCAACTGATCTTTGATTCTTCTCTGTCTGCAGGTGATCTGCTGGAAAGTTTGGTGACACATCCAGAGTATAAATTACTGGGCCTGATGAACATCCCACAGATGTCTGACACATCTTTGCAGTTCAGTACCTTTGCATGGCCAGGGCTTCTGAAGCACCTGCGACAAATGCTGATGGCCAACACAAAAATGGAAGCAGGTCAGTCATCATCTATTCCACAGCAAACAGCAGCAATTACTTTAGAAGATTTAGATATGAACAGTCTCGAAATCGGCCATTTGGCCCGTCTCTTCCATGCTGGGCACCCTCCCGTGGCTTTCATTGCCGAGGCAATTCAAGTGCTGATTTAGACTTCCACCACTATCTCAGTCATGGTACTCTCCACTCTCGGGGTGAATAAGGTCCTCCTCATATCTCTATAATACTAAAACTATTTGTCTTGTTTGTGGCTGTGTGTGTGAATATCTGGTTAATTCCTATTTTCTTCCAAACGCTAGGCTACAGCCTTCCCATTTTCACACATTCTCGCATTTTTCCCTCCCTCCCTGCTCCCCTCCCTCCCTGCTCCCCTCCCTCTCCCTCTCCCCTCCCCATCCCTCCCCCCTCCCCATCCCTCTCCCCCTCCCCATCCCTCTCCCCTCCCCCCTCCCCATCCCTCTCCCCTCCCCCCTCCCCATCCCTCTCCCCTCCCCCCTCCCCATCCCTCTCCTCTCTCCTCCCCATCCCTCTCCTCTCACCTCCCCATCCCTCTCTGCCTCCCTCCCCCTGCCTCCCTCCCCCTGCCTCCCTCCCCCTGCCTCCCTCCCCCTGCCTCCCTCCCCCTGCCTCCCCATCCCTGCCTCCCCCTCCCTGCCTCCCCCTCTCTACCCCCCTCCCTCTCTACCCCCCTCCCTCTCTCCCCCCCTCCCTCTCTACCCCCCTGTCCCTCTCTACCCCCCTCCCTCTCTACCCCCCTCCCTCTCTACCCCCTCCCTCTCTACCCCCCTGTCCCTCTCTACCCCCCCCTTCCTCTCTACCCCCCCCTTCCTCTCTACCCCCCCCCTTCCTCTCTACCCCCCCCTTCCTCTCTACCCCCCCCTTCCTCTCTACCCCCCCTTCCTCTCCCCCCCCCCTTCCTCTCTACCCCCCCCCCTTCCTCTCTACCCCCCCCCTTCCTCTCTACCCCCCCTTCCACTCTACCCCCCCCTTCCTCTCTACCCCCCCCCTTCCTCTCTACCCCCCCTTCCACTCTACCCCCCCCCCTTCCTCTCTACCCCCCTCCCTCTCTACCATCTCCTCTACCATCCCTCCCTCTCTAGGGATTGAAGAGAGAGTGTGAAGAGGAGGAGGAGGGAGTGCTGTGGGATGAGGAGAAATGAGCCGCGCCTGCGCAGTTGGCTATGCGTGAGTGGTGCAATATTGCGTTGGGGGAACGGGTGAGTGGTGGAATCTTGAGTTGGGGGAGCAGACCCGTCTGCACTTGGCCTAGTCCCCTTTTCCCCAACCCTAGATTTATGTCCTGTGTACCTCTCCGTACATGACAAGAAACACGTTGACCAGCTTAGTGATCTGTTTCTGTTTTTAGGTATTGACTGGCGAGTGAAACCTCCCCTATCAGGGCTCCAGCCAGCTGCAAACGTTTCTCAGAATAAGGAGCTGCACTTCAATACATCTCTGGCCAACCTGCTGATATTGCGAGGCAAGGATGTTCAGGAAGCTGACGCAGGTGATTGCAGTAACATCAGTGACTGTATATAAACTGTTACCATTTTATTTAAACTTCCTTTATCTTTAGAAAAGAGAGTGATCTGATGAATCAGTCATATCAGAGTGGTTCCTTCACGAGTGTAGAGCACTTCATAAACCTACACTTCTAATACCAATGCTAATCCGAGTTATATATCTTTTGGTCTGACAAAGATGCTACCTGACCTGCTGAGTTACTCCAGCATTTTGCATCTATCTTCTGTTGTGTATATCTTTAGGATCGCTACATATCAAATGTGAATTTAATGCGAGAAACGTGTAACCAACTTTAATTATGGAAAAAATGCTAAAATCATACATTTAATTTACATGGTGACAACAACATATTACTAGGAATTTAACATGATATTGAAGCATGTTTTTGCTTTATAAAAAAAAGAGGTTAACATGCAGAATAATAACTGAATTTCGTGAAAACTAAATCTTGATTTCTCACTAAAGAGTTAAACAGAGGGAAACAAGCCCTTCAGCCCAATTCATCAATGCCAACCATGGACTGTGAGCCAGTCCCATTTGCCTACATTTGGCCAGTATCCCACTAAATCTCTTTGATCCACTTAAATATGTTTTAAAGATTGCAATTGTACCCATCTCTACCACGTTCTCTGTTAGATTTCTACACATACCCACCACACTGTGAAAATGTTGTCCCTCAGATCCCCTTTAAATCTTTCCCGTCTCACGTAAATCTGTGCCCTCTGGTTTTAGACTCCCCCACACCGTATCTCGTGATTTTATAAACCTCTGTTTAGTTTATTGTCACATGTACCGAGGTACAGTGAAAATGTAAATACGTTGATTAGAATCGAGCCATTTACAGTGTATAGAGAAATGATAAAGGAATAACGTTTAGTGCGAGGTAAAGCCAGTAAATTCCCGATCAAAGAAAGTCCGAGGGTAATCAATGAGGTAGATAGTAGTTCAGGACTGCTCTCTAGTTGTGGTAGGATGATTCAGTCGCCCTTCAGCCTACTGCACTCTAGGGAAAGGAGTCAACCTATGCAGGTCTCCTTATGATTTAAACCCTCCAGTCCTAGTAACATCCTCATGAAACATTTCTGCACCCTTCTTACAAATGTCTTGTAGAGTTGTAACATGATATTCCAACTCTTGCACTCAATGTCCTGTCCGATGAAAGCATGCACGCCAAACGCTTTGCCCTACGCTGTCCATATGTAACGGAACTACGTCTCTCTGTTCTACAGCACTATCTTAGGGCTTTGTCATTTACTGTGCAAGTCCTATCCTGGTTTAACGTACCAAAATGCGACACCTCTCACATGTCGGAATTCCATCAGCCATTCCTTGGGCTCGCTTTCCCAGTTGATTTAGATCCTATTGTGATCTTTCATAACTTTCTTTACTGCCTACTATACCACATAGTTGCTTCCATGCCGACTACATTCTCATCCAAATCATTAATACAGATGATGAACAACAGTGGAGCCACACTGATTCCACTTGTCATGGGCCTCCATTCAGAAAAACAATATTCCACTACCACGCCAAGACGCCCACCAGCATGCCATTTCAAATGGCTAGCTCACCTTGGATTCCATGTGATCTAACTTACATTGTTTTCATAGAAAGCAAAGACATATTAATTATAATTATTTTAATGTACTCTCAGTAGCGCCAAGGAATTTGGAGTTGTTGATTTTTGATTTTATGTGACGCATCACCTGAAATGGCCATGTCTTAGTTTTAATTTAAAGATACAACGCGGAAACAGGCCCTCTGAGTCTGCGCCGACCAATGATCCCCACACATAAACACTATCCTACACAATTTAGGGACAATTTACATTTATATCAAGCCGATTAACCTACAAACCTGTACGACTTTGGAGTGTGGGAGGAAACTGGAGATCTGGGAGCAAACCCACGCAAGTCACGGGGAGAACGTTGTAACTCCGTACAGACAGCACCCCTGGTCAGGATTGAACCCGGGTTTCTGGTGCTGTAAGGTAGCAACTCAACCGCTGCGCCTGTTCTGTCCTGCATCTTTATGTTAACATGGGACCATGATATGCTTTCTCAGGCCTTTTTAAGGAGCAGGCACTGTACACCTCCTGGATGCCTGTAGATTCTGCCTTCAACATATGGAGAACACCAACATCCTTCAATAAGTATGAAAAATCAGCCACGCTAGTCAGCAACAGCCAGTGTCTCCTGAAACCTCTGGACAGTGCTGTGAAAAAAGCCTGGGACATGTTTGCTTCAAGGTTGGTGCTAGCTTTACAAGTTACATGCTCTGAAGTCTTCTGCTATACTGGATGTTTAATTTCGAATGCCCCATTTGTGGGCCACCTATTCCACTGTCCCTTTGATGTCATGCCTTTGTCCCTCTAGCCTTCAGTTCCCATTGACTATATTTATATTCAAGAATGGTTTCTGAATACAGCATTCCTCAGTGATGACATATAAAATTCTATCATATTTTGATCATTTTTCCAAGATTACTAATCAGTTGTCTTTCAACATTCGTGAATGCATCCTCCAAATGTTTGCTCCTCTCTTCATGAAAGTACCTGCAATTTTTGTATCAGCTGTACTACAACCCTGTCTTACTTCTTCAGTAATTATTTCTCCCCGAGGTTGCTGCTGTTGGAGTTATAAACCAAACCCACTTGTGTTTTGTGTCCTTCTTTTATTTTCTTTTGGTTTTAATCTTACTGTTCCTTGATTTCATGGATTATGTGCTCCCTGATCCTACAAGACATGGTGTCTCCTGGATGTTAAATTGAGGTTCCTTCTGCCTTCTCAAGTAGACATGTATAACCCTACTGCAGAAAGCACTCCAGCATTGACCAATATTTCTCCCTCAATCAATGTTGCTGAAATAGATTTTATTTTTAATCATCTTTACCATATTGCCGTTGTTGAGCTCTAGAGGCAAATTGACTCCAACATTTCTTATATTTTAACTACACTTCAAAAGCATATAGTATATGCAATGGGTTTCCTCTTATTATCATAAAAGGTGCCGTGTAAGAAAAATGTAACTCTTTATTTGGAAATAATTTTTGTTTTAAATTGAAGCCTTGACAAAGGATGTTGACAAAGGTTACAATTTTATTTCTTGTATCTTTGCTTAGACTTTTTTAAACTTTATCTTTCAGGGCTTATGTGCATCAGTACACGAAGCATGGAATCTCAGAAGAGGAATTTCTGGACAGTTTCACCACCATGGAACAGGTCATTGCTAGTTACTCTAATCTTGGATTACAAAGTTGATGATGGTGCGAGATGTATACAACCATCTATAAATTGTCTCTGCTCCAGGTTTGTCCAAGTTTGACGGAAATGTTGTTCACGCCATGTATCAATAATTAAAATCCTTGAATTTTGGATTGATTTTTATGATGTATTTAAAATGTGTACAAATAATATAAAGAAGATAATACAAAGTATTTCAGAATTTATTGCCTCCCCTGCTTTCCTTTTCTGAATACTTGCTCGAGTTTGGTAATCAATGAGCAGATATCCACTGCTCAATCTAACAATGTTCCCAATGTTGGGCGATTCCAGAACCAGGGGCCACAGTCTTAGAATAAAGAGGAGGTCATTTAAGACTGAGGTGAGAAAAAACGTTTTCACCCAGAGAGTTGTGAATTTATGGAATTCTCTGCCACAGAGGGCAGTGGAGGCCAAATCACTGGATGGATTTAAGAGAGAGTTAGATAGAGCTCTAGGGGCTAGTGGAGTCGAGGGATATGGGGAGAAGGCAGGCACGGGTTATTGATAGGGGACGATCAGCCATGATCACAATGAATGGCTGGCTCGAAGGGCTGAATGGCCTCCTGCACCTATTTTCTATGTTTCTATGCTTGTAAACAGGGAAGAAGTTGGCTCAGGAAACGATCAGTGAAAATCCACTCGGGGAAAGGGAGCCATGGACAGGCTGTCATCTCCCAGTGGGCAGGTACAAGGACAGGATTGTGCAATCTCGGTGAGCATTTATACTTGTCTCTGACTGTAAGGACCTACATCCGTCTTCACTAATTGTTTAGTTTTACATACCTTAAGGGTGTTTTTATATTCCCCGCGAGCTTGCTTTCATTCTCTTTTTTTTTCCCCCCTCTTAACCCCTTTGTAATCCTTCATATTTCATAATCCTTCATAATCACCTCATATTTACCACGATCAAATTTGTTGAGCCACCTTCCCAGTTTTATTTTTTTCGCCAGACAGGGATGAACAATTTCTGGAGTTCATCCATGCGGTCTTTAAATCTTCGCCATTGCATCTCCACTGTGAACCCTTTAAGGATAATTTGCCGGTCTATCATAGCCAATTCCCATCTCATACCTTCAAAGTCTCCTTTATTCAATTTCAGGACCCTTGTCTCTGGATTAACTGTGTCACTCTCCATCCTAATGCAGAATTCCACCATATTTGGTCACTGTTGCCCAAGGGGTTTTGCACAACAAGATCACTAACTAATCCTTCCTCATTACTAGAGCCAGTATGTTTAGGCACTAAAAATCTCTGAAATAGGCAGGCATAATAAAATTACGAAAAAGGCATTTATTGACAAAGGCATCAAGAGGCATTTATTTCCAACACCAAAATATGGTTAAAAATGATAATTATAAAGGTATACTACATTAAATGACCAACGTTGTCTGGTTGCACATAACTACCAGCATTTTTTTCAAATTATCTAGTGTTAAACTATGCCGTCTGTCAGACAGAATATGCTACAGTTGTGAAAGACTTCTTTCTACCCCAGCTGAGGTAACTGGTGCATACCTGAAACAAGCTACAAACTCTACATTCATGTCAATATCTTGTGCATTACAACTACCTTTGAGAACTATGTTTTGTATTTCTTCAATATCTTTGTTAGCTGAAATCACCCTCTCACATCTTCCTTGTATGTCTTCACCTGCATCGCCAGGAACTTTAAGTACAAAGTACAGCAAGTGAAGATGTAAACAACTGAGCAATAGTTCAGCTCTTGGACTTCTCCAATACTTCCGATGTCAAGAAATACTCCTTTGATGGTTGACCTGCCTCCAGTGTACCAATGACCACATTGGGATCAAATCTCCCCACAGCATCAGTTATCTCGTCTATTGAGATCCATATTTTGTTGCATGCAACTTCATCTCTAATTTTCTGCACAAAAATGTTGAAGTTGCTGTCACCATTTTTCCGTAATGATGACTCACTTGGTATATGTTCCTCTGTGTATTTCCCTAAAAAACCTCTGAGAGATTTGTTTTCCTATTTCCACAGTGGAATTCTATCATCAATGAATGCGTTACACAGATCACTCAAACTCAGATTTGCGATTGGAGCCAGCAGTAAATGTGAGGAGACAAGCTTGCGTATTTCCTACCTTCTGTTTCTCTGCCGTCAACTTGTGTTTAGCTGTCTGTACATGCATGGAGATGAAATATTTTTTCTCATGATTCACTGCTTTCTCACATGCGTTGCAAAACAGCACACAGTTGTCCGTGGAGAATATATCACTCCCGTACACTCTCACCAAATCGTTCAGATTTTTACAAGGCGTTGACTTGACTTTAGGCATTTTGACGCGTGCAGGGGTAGATCCTACAGGAGCGGGGATGCAGGCAGGCCAAGTACAAGCTAAGAAGAGGAATCAGAGCTGCCAAGGAAAGGTACTTTGAGAAGTTGAGCAATGACTCTTCAGTGTGGAAGGGCTTGCAAGAAATCACAAGCTACAAGAGGAAAAACCCCCGCTCCTTGGACAATCGTCAGTTGACCAATGACCTGAACGAGTTCTACTGCAGTTTCGATAAACAGAAACTTAACCCTGGTAACCCCAACCAACACTTAGACAATAGACAATAGGTGTAGGATCAGGCCATTTGGCCCTTCGAGCCAGCACCGTCATTCCAGGGCTCTCGCTTAACTTTTTTTCCCTGTTGCCAGCCGGGCAACCTTGGCAGCTTTTTAGGTTGCCAAATGACATTTTAGGTGGTCATTTAAGATGGCTTGCATGACGTGTGCTCGGACGAAGTGCGCAGTTACCAGTCAGAATTATGCATTCACATATTATTTCTGCTTCAAATAAAGTCACAAACTAACATATTCACCAATCAAGACATGATATATACCACAATAACATGCAGCAAAATTATAATACGGTATCTCAACTCTTTTTACACATTGCAATTAATGCAATTTTTATTATTTCTTTCCACTTCCAAACAAAAATGTGGTTGGAATATTCAGCGTATGATCAACCTGTGTCAATAAATCCTGGACCTTGATAACATATGTGCTTAACCATGCACACTACAAGCATGTTTTCTGTGAAGGACCGAACATTATGACATGGCCATAGCATGGGTCGTTTTTGCTATTGGTACAGAAACACTCGCTTCCCACATAATTTATCCACAACAAAATATACAGGTTGCAAGGAATTTTCTAAAGGCATTTTATGATAATAGCTGACAAAACTGACTATACCCATCCGACATTATACTAACTAACAAGAGATGGCCAAAGGACATAAATGCAGCAAATGTTTGGTAATATATTTAAAGGTGTCAAGACATTACCAGACATTCAGATTAGATGTATGTGGCAATGAAGATACCCAGTTTGTAAGCACCATTTAAAAAAAAAATTGTTGATAAACGCTTTTTCCATCAGTCCCACTTCAGAATTAAAATTTAAACTGAAATATCCCGACCAAATTTGTGATGTATATGACTGACTGTAGAAGTAAAACCTGGATAAATCCAACGTATAGTTGTGAATGTTGCTCATTAAATAACTACAGTACTGATACTCCATATTAACAGCATTGATTTGCCATTAAAATGAATTCTGTAATAACGTGTCAGTGACAATCGAACACTGCGGTTTTAATGTTTCACGTGTTCAAAATTTAATTAATCCATCTTTATGGATTAAAACAAATAATAACATTGGGAATTAAAACATATTTGATTGCATTCTGTTATCATAGTCAATGTTAGCTCTGAAGACATTTACAGCACAATAGGGTCGGGGGGGGGGGGTGTATGAATCGGTGTGGATTGGATGGATTGAGGTAGGGGAATTAGTGAGTGTTGGTTGGAGTAGGTAAAATTATGAGGGGAGAGCGCGGGGGATGTCAGTGGGGTTGAATGGGGGGGATCTGTGCAGGATGGATGGGGGGAGCAGTGCAGGATGAAGGGGTGAGCAGTGCAGGATGGATGGGAAGGGGGTCAGTACAGGATGAATTATTGGGGGACCAGTGTAGGATTGATGGGGAGTGGCAGGAGAATCAATGCGAGGTGGCTAGGGAGATCAGTGCGCAGACATAGTGTTTTTCCTGTGGGAGGAGTGTCCGGGGGGGGGGGGGGGGGGGGGGGGGGGGGGGGTTAGGTAAGGTAAGATACAGTTGGTAAGGATGTTCTCGATGGTGCAGCGGTAGAAGTTCACCAGGATCTGAGGAGACAGATGGACCTTCTTCAGTCTCCTCAGGAAGAAGAGACGCTGGTGAGCCTTCTTGACCAGAGTTGAGGTATTGTGGGTCCAAGAGAGGTCATCGGAGATGTTGACCCCCAGGAACCTGAAGCTGGAAACACGTTCCACCTCCGTCCCGTTGATGTGGATGGGGGTGTGCGTGCCGCCCCTAGACTTCCTGAAGTATACAATGAGCTCCTTGGTCTTCTTGGAGTTAAGGGCCAGGTTGTTGTCAGCGAACCATGCTGCTAGGAGCTGGACCTCCTCCCGAAAGGCCGACTCATCGTTGTTGCTGATGAGGCCAATCAACGTTGTATCATCTGCATACTTAATGATGGTGTTAGTACCATGTACAGGTGTGCAGTCGTAGGTGAAGAGGGAGTAAAGGAGGGGGCTCAGCACACAGCCCTGTGGTACGCCGGTGTTCAGGGTGAGGGTTGAAGAGGTGTGCTTGTCTAACCTAACAGACTGGGGTCCGTTGGTTAGAAAGTCCAGCATCCAGTTGCAGAGGGAGGGGTCGATGCCCAGGTTACCGAGTTTGGTGATCAGTTTAGATGGTATAATGGTGTTAAATGCTGAGCTGTAATCGATGAACAGCATTCTTACGTAAGTGTCTCTGTTGTCGAGGTGGGAGAGGGCGGAGTGAAGTGCCGTTGAGATGGCATCCTCCGTACTCCTATTCTTGCGGTAGGCAAACTGATAGGGATCCAATGTGGGGGGTAGGCAGCCTTTGAGGTGTGCCAGGACCAGTCTCTCGAAGCACTTGGTTATGATGGGGGTAAGTGCAACTGGGCGGAAATCGTTGAGGCTTGCCGCAGTGGAGTATTTTGGCACCAGCACGATGGAGGTGGTTTTAAGGCACGCGGGGACAACCCTCTCAAGTACCACCCAGGCACAGACATAACCCCGGAGGGATGGGAAGCCGGCTTGGGCAGAGCCCATTTCCGCCTGGCGCCATGACTCGCTGTGGAAGAAAAATTAATATACTTCCTTACTTAATTTTGATTGGAATTGATCAAGGTATCGAAAGGGTGTTTGGATGTGACAATTGGCATCTCTCGTTGACCAGGTGTAGAAGAGTTTCATGGAAATCGGCAAAGTAAGATAAGATGTATTACCTCTTGTCTGGGAATATGTTGAAGGGAGGATGGTAAATGTAAACATGAAATGGTAGAGGAGATAACAAAGCTTGTTTTCCCTTCTGTGAGGAGTTACAGTAGACCACCTGAACACCCTACCGCTAGTGACATAGAAATGTTACTGTAAATGTGGGGGCTTATGATTGGCTCGGAGAGGGGATGGTGACGCGGGCCGCCTAAAATGTGCGATAGAATAATGTCAAGATGCCCTTGTATTGTGTTTGACTTGTATTAACCATCTGTTGTTGAATAAGATTAACATAAACAAAAAGTATGTTATGACTAATGAAATAATTGGTGCCCATGTAGTAGATAATATATTTTCGTATAGTTGTATCTAAAAAAAAACAAGATTTGTTTACAGCACAGTATAACTGTCGCCTAATTCTGCTGTGAAGTCAGAGAAC
Organism: Amblyraja radiata; assembly: GCF_010909765.2. Lineage (NCBI taxonomy): Eukaryota > Metazoa > Chordata > Chondrichthyes > Rajiformes > Rajidae > Amblyraja > Amblyraja radiata. The sequence continues at coordinate 39,701,275 of NC_045978.1, read as the reverse complement.
TGGTGAGCAGTTTTTCTGCCGCCATCTCTCCATGATATCATGCAATAAAATCTCAAATCAAATCTGCAAAGTCTCCGCTTTACGTTTTTCATTAATTTCCCTCTAATTTAATTTCTTCCACAGAATTTGGCGTAGTCGGCAGGATCTCAATTGTAATGGGATGCGAATGAATACAAGGGGAAATAAAAGAATTATAAAATAGTCCCCACCGAAAGTGGGACGGGGGGCTTTCCAGAAAGAAGGGAGAGCCCCCATGCAACCTAGCTTAACTGGCTGGTGACTCACACTTAGCCAAGAGGCCTATGGGGTGAGGCAAAATAGTGGAGAAGACAATTTGCTCACGCGGGACGTAGGATAAATTGAAGCAGGTGCCAGAGCGCGCTATAAAAATTGAAAGGTGACTTTGAGGTTGCGGACGGAGTAAAACCGGTGCGCGCAAACTGTGAATAGAATATTATAAGACATTGCCCGCGGAAACCTAACTTTTGTTTCACAGACTTGTGAAAAGAATATGGGAGGAAATCGGTGAAATCTGATCCTACGGATAAAGCGAGTCCTGGGTACGTGCAGGTGGTCCAGGAGGGAAAGATGCAGATAAGAAAGAACATTGCCAAGGTGATAAAAAAGACCAAAGGACACTGGCGAAAAGGTAGGAGATTCTATTGTTCCGGGATCACCAGTAGATGTGATAATAAAAAACGGAGATGACCAATGTCCGGTAATTTTTTTGTGGTAATCTAGCTAATCGATCAAATGGTTTGGTGAGATGGGAGCACAATTAATATTTGCAGTGGTGTTATTAGTGATAGTTGAAGTGCTGTATATAACTTTAAAATTGATGGAAATAATAAGGAAATGTGCGGGGATGGAGAAAAGATACCAGGCCCTAGAGGAGGAGAAAGGTGTTCAGCAGAGAGAAGGATATGAGGGACCTGTGCCTAAAACACCAAAGCAAGTGGCAGCAATATGATGATCAGCAGGCTCAGGGAAATGAGGCTCAGGGAAATTGGTTGTCCCATAGAGGAAATGAGGGGAACAAGAAAACGTAGTGATATAGGGAAGGTGGTGAGATGTTTGGTAAACAAAGACGAGACGATCCAGGATTTTATAGCCCAATTTAAGAGTAAGTGGGAGGAATATGCCGGAGTATCCCAAGCTGTTCAAACTTTAGTAAAAAAAATTCTGCCCGACAAGCTCAACTTTTTGAATTGGTTAATCTAGAATGGCAAAATAAGTCAAGGGAAAATGTGATAATAGCGCTTGTGAACATGGAAAGGGTGGGACTGTTTGCCCAAGATAGAGAGCAGAAACCCAAAACAACGGGCCAGTAATGTATGGGAAGAGGAGGAAGTTGTAGAGGTGGGGGCTGAGGAAGGGGACAATGGCAATTAAAAGATACAACATGAGGTACATGCTGGAGATGTGGTGGGAATGGGCATTGGGCTTGAGATTACAAATGTTCCCCACAGCTACAGTAAGGGAACGCCCAACAGGGAGGATGTCCAGCCCCTTACAGATATTTTAATCATCTCTAGAACAGCTCCACTCGCGTTACTGGGAAGACTGGCTCTGTGCAAACTGGGAGCTGTCTTACACTGTACTGCAGACGGTATGTTTATGGAACTCTCTCAAATGCAGACACATCAATTGTTAAACTTAATTAAGAAGGAAGAACAAGGGCAAAAGATGCCCATCCTATATTGTTGGCAATTGAGTAGCAATCCATACAGTCAATTGGTTAATTAAATCCATTGTGCTCTGCAAAGAGTGCAGGATTCAAAAGGCCAGTATTTACAGTATTGTTGAAACCAGCCAAGAACACATTGCACTGCATTATGTACGCAACTCCCTAATCCCAGGTACCAGGATAGAGTCTCCCCCCGGTTGAATAAACTCGAACAATTAACAGTGACGTCTTATTTATTTTTTGGGGTCCCGGGATTGGGAATAATCCTCTCTCAAAATCAAAGGGATCGATTTGAGATGGGAGACACTTCTGAGTCACACCTGAACATAGTTACTAGACCTCCAGCAACAGCGTAGGCAATAGGAGAGATGATAAAAAGGCTGAAGGACAAACAGTCAGTTCTTGTTTTAAAGTTGCCAATAGCAAAAGGAGAGATCCAGATTGACTTCTTTAATGACACAGAAGGAAAGATCACATGGGTCAGAAAGGAATGGGACACTATTTTTGAAAAGCAACAGGCGCCTACTAAGGATCTGTCAATGTTACCAATGGCTCTGGTCCAAGTACCCTCTGAACTATGGGCAAAGCATAAGAATCATATGGCGCGAGTGCGATCAGCCCCTGAACATAAAGTGACTTTAAAAAAGGGTGCTGCCTTGCCATGTTTAAAACAGTATCGATTGACTTTGGAGGCTGAAGAAGAGATAGCTGTAGTCATCATAACTTTATTACAACAAGGAGTATTAATAAGAACGCAAAGTCCATGTAATACTCTTATCCTGTATGTGGGAAGATGTAATGAATGGCGTTTTGTCCAAGATCTGAGAGCTATTAACAAAATAGTGATCCCTATTGCTCCTTTAGTACCTGACACCAATATTATTCTGTCATCTATACTGACGGAAGCCGACTCCTTTAAAGTAATTGACAATGTTCGGCCTTTTTCTGCATACCCAAGCATGAAGACAGCCAGTTCCTGTTTGCTTTTACCAACAAGGATCAACAATACATCTGGACTAGGCTACACCAGGGGTATACTGAAAGCACAGCCGTAAATGCAGCAGCAGTGAAAAATGATCTAGAGGAATATCAATTATCAGAGATAGACAAAAGTGCTGGAGAAACTCAGCAGGTGCAGCAGCATCTATGGAGCGAAGGAAATAGGCAACGTTTCGGCTCAAAACCCTTCTTCAGACTGATGTAGGGTTGGGGGGGGGGGGGGGGGGGGGGCAGGGAGAAGAAAGGAGAAAGGAAGAGGAGCCAGAGGGCTGAGGGAGAACTGAGAAGGGGAGAAGACAGCAAGGACTACCGGAAATTGGGGAAGTCCATGTTCATGCCGCTAGGGTGAAAACTGCCCAAGCGGATATGAGGTGCTGCTCCTCCAATTTCCGGTGGTGCTCACTCTGGCCATGGAGGAGACCCAGGACAGAGAGGTCGGATTTGGAATGGGAGGGGGAGTTGAAGTGTTGAGCCACCGGGAGATCAGGTTGGTTAAGGCGAACTGAGCGGAGGTGTTCGGCGAAACGACCGCCAAGCCTACGCTTGGTCTCCCCGATGTAGATCAGCCGACATCTAGAGCAGCGGATGCAATAGATGAGGTTGGAGGAGGTGCAGGTGAACCTCTGACGCACCTGGAACGACTGCTTGGGTCCTTGAATGGAGTCGAGGGTGGGAGGTAAAGTGACAAGTGTAGCATCTCTTGCGGTTGCAAGGGAAAGTGCCCGGGGAGGGGTGGTGCGGGAGGGAAGGGAAGAATTGACCTGGGAGTTACAGAGGGAGCGGTCTTTGCGGAAAGCAGACGGGGTGGAGATGGGAAGATTTGGCGAGTGGTGGGGTCACGTTGGAGGTGGCGAAAATGATGGAGGACTATTTGTTGTATGTGACGGCTAGTGGGGTGAAAGGTGAGGACTAGAGGGACTCTGCCCTTGTTGCGAGTGGGGGGGATGGGGAGTGAGAGCAGAGTCACGGGGTATAGAAGAGACCCTGGTGAGAGCCTCATCTATAGTAGGGGTGGGGAACCCCCGTTCCCTGAAGAATGAGGACATTTTCCGATGCCCTGGTGTAGAACCCCTCATCCTGGGAGCAGATACGGTGTAGACGGAGGAATTGGGAGTAGGGGATGGAGTCCTTACAGGAAGCCGGGTGGGAAGAAGTGTAGTCGAGATAGCCCTGGGAGTCAGTGGGTTTATAGTGGATGTCGTTCAGAAGTCTATTCCTGGTGTGGAACACCTCATCCTGGGAGCAGATGCGGCGTAGACGGAGGAATTGGGAGTAGGGGATGGAGTCCTTACAGGAAGCGGGAATTATCAGAGAGGTGTACTTTGATTCATTGTGTCGATGACCTTTTGGTAGCCTCTGTGACAGGTCCTGATTGTAAAGAAGACAATTAAGTTTGGCAGAAAGAGGGCATAAAATATCCATGGAAAAACTAGAGTTCTGTCAGCCTAGAGTGCAGTATCTGGAATTCCAGCTGCAGGAAGGCAGAAGGAGACTTGGAAGAGACAGAATAACAGCAATAGAGAACGTCCCGGTCCCGAAGACGAAGAAGGACATTCTCTCTTTCTTAGGCATGGTGGGTTACTGCAGACAATGGGTCCATGTCTACAGGGAACTAGATGCAGCATTGCTTTCAGCCACCTTGCAGACTGAGCCCTCCAGAGTTGAATGGACTGCAGAAAGGGTCTAGGCATTTATAAATCTAAAGAACGCTATGGTTACTGCTCCGGCGCTGGGATTGCCAAGTTATAAAAAGCCCTTTCAACTCTATGTAAATGAATCAAAGGGGTTTGCGACTGGTGTCCTGGCTCAGGAGCATGGAGGGGGGAAAAGACCAGTAGCCTATTATTCAGTGGCTTTACCAGCTGTAGTAAATGGCACGCCAGCCTGCATGCGAGCTGTAGCGGCGACGGCTACAATGATAGAAAAATCAATCCCCATCGTTCTTGATCACCCGTGTGCTGTGACTGTTCCTCATTCCGGGATGAGTAGCATTGAAGTAGCCCCGTTACAGGATGCCCAGAGCCTAGCATCACTTCATAACATCCAGGGTGTTATCAGGACCCCATTGTCTGGATCCACCCTGATGGGTGGGTAGTTTGCCCCAGGAGCCTATTTTTGTCCCTGTCTTGCCTAGCCCATGGATAGGCTCACATGGGTAAAGGGGGAGGGGGAGGGGGGTGGGGGGGTGGCACACGCATTGCCCCAACAATGGTATGTACCAGGTATATCAGTCATACAGTAATTGATAAGGTTGCAAGAACATGTCTGGGGTGTCAACAAAATAATAGAGCGAAGACGCCTGCAAAATTTAATCACCAACCACAACCTGAAATGTCTTTTGAGAATTTGTAAATTGATTTTGTACATCTGCCAGCAGCAAAGGGTTTTAAGTACATTCTGGTCATAGTTGATATGTTCTCCAGAAGGGTAGAAGCACAACCCCACAAGGAGGGATGATGCAAGGACGTTAGTCAATATTTTAATGAAAGGAATAATACCTAGATTCGGGATGCCCATGGGAATAAACAGTGACAGAGGAACTCATTTCACCAGTAAATTAGTTCAGAACTTGTCGAAGGCTCTTGGGTTCCAGTGGAAATGACACATACCATATCAACCACAGTCCTCAGGGATGGTGGAAAGAGTAAATGGTGAGATAAAAGCTACTTTGGCCAAAGAATGCCAGCAAAATAGGTTGTTGTGGCCAGACACCATGACCATTGTGATGTATGCCCTGGGAAATTAGAAAAATAGAAACATGGGCCTAACACCTCACAAGATTTTGATGGGGCGACCTATGACAACAGGAACCAGGGGGAGAATCCCTGCGTGGAGGGATCCTCTCATAACCAAAAGGCAACACCGATCGCCACTTAGTGTCTGGACGGTGGACGAGGGCGAGGAAGGGCAGGGTGTGGAGGTTGAGCCCACACAAGAGACGCTTTCCTGCGTCTCAGAGGGAGATGAAGGGTGTCGAGGAAAGGCGGCTCATGCTGTGCGGGACCGGCTCCCGGGCTGGATTACGGCGCCTGGGTCCGACGGGTATTTCCGGCTGAGTAGGGGTTTGCTCAGTTGCGAGTACTCCACATGTTCGAGCCTCCCCGACATCCGGTGGGGCGGGAGAAGGGCCGGCTGCTCTAACGACGGGGCCATCGCCCTCCGCCGGCGGAGGGGGGCCCCAGTCAACGGCAACCAAGTTCCAGACTCTCAGCAGGTCCCGGTAGAAGCCGGGCAACCCCATCAGGACCGCACAGCTGACACCCACCATCGGTATCCGCGTACCTCCTTGAAGTCAGCGGTCCTGTTGGAAAAAGTGCGTCGCCAGCATGTGCCACCTGGGAGGATGCCCTGAGTAGAGGTATCTCTGCAAGGTCCTGAGGAGGAGAGCCTCCCGTGGGGTGAGAATACACACCAGCGACTGACCGCTCTCCTCGATCGGAAGACTCAGGATCGCTGCAGAGACCCAGAACTTTTTGTTGCCCCAGAAGAAGGCCACCAATGTTCTCTGGATGATCTCAGAAAAGGTGGCCGATGGGACCAAGGTGGTCAATCTGCACCAGAGCATGGAGGCCACCAGTTGGTTAATGACCAACACCCTTCCCCGCTAGGAGACCCGACCAGCGCCCCAGCCGGGCGACGACATTCGTCTCCATCTCCTGCCAGTTCGCCGGCCAGATCTCCGCAGCCGGACTCAGGTAGACTCCTAGGTAGAGGAGGTGCCTGGTGCGTGGTGCTCCACGTGAAAGACCACAAAGAGAGTCCACCTGCCAGGGACCCACCAAGAGTCTGGAACATTTCCCCTAGTTGATCCTGGCAGAGGAGGCAGCCGAGAAGACCCAAGGGAGCGCCGCACTGTGGGAGGGGTGGTACATGGAAAACATAGAAATACATAGAAAAATAGGTGCAGGAGTAGGCCATTCGGCCCATCAAGCCAGCACCGCCATTCAATACGAACATGCCTGATCATCTAAAATCAGTACCCCGTTCCTGCTTTTTTCCCCATATCCCTTGATTCCTTTACTCCTGAGAGCTAAATCTAACCCTCTCGAGGTAGAGGGGGGGGGGGGGGGTGTGATGTTTGCCCACCACCCATTCCCGCTCAAATGGACTACAAACAATGCCACACTGTTTCAATGAAAAGTCAATGCCCAGGACCACATTTATAGACATAGACATAGAAACATAGAAAATAGGTGCAGGAGTAGGCCATTCGGCCTTTCGAGCCTGCACCGCCATTCAATATGATCATGGCTGATCATCCAACTCAGTATCCTGTACCTGCCTTCTCTCCATACCCCCTGATCCCTTTAGTCACAAGGGCCACGTCTAACTCCCTCTTAAATATAGCCAATGAACTGGCCTCAACTACCTTCTGTGGCAGAGAATTCCACAGATTCACCACTCTCTGTGTGAAAAATGTTTTTCTCATCAGTCCTAAAAGACTTCCCCCTTATCCTTAAACTGTGACCCCTTGTTCTGGACTTCCCCAACATCGGGAACAATCTTCCTGCATCTAGCCCGTCCAACCCCTTAAGAATTTTGTAAGTTTCTATAAGATCCCCCCTCAATCTTCTAAATTCTAGCGAGTACAAGCCGAGTCTATCCAATCTTTCCTCATATGAAAGTCCTGCCATCCCAGGAATCAGTCTGGTGAACCTTCACTGTACTCCCTCTATGGCAAGAATGTCTTTCCTCAGATTAGGAGACCAAAACTGTACGCAATACTCCAGGTGTGGTCTCACCAAGACCCTGTACAACTGCAGTAGAACCACCCTGCTCCTATACTCAAATCCTTTTGCTATGAATGCTAACATACCATTCGCTTTCTTCACTGTCTGCTGCACCTGCATGCCTACTTTCAATGACTGGTGTACCATGACACCCAGGTCTCGTTGCATCTCCCCTTTTCCTAATCGGCCACCATTCAGATAATAGTCTACTTTCCTGTTTTTGCCACCAAAGTGGATAACCTCACATTTATCCACATTATACTGCATCTGCCATGCATTTGCCCACTAACCCAGCCTATCCAAGTCACCTTGCAGCCTCCTAGCATCCTCCTCATAGCTAACACTGCCCCCCAACTTTGTGTCATCCGCAAACTTGGAGATGTTGCATTCAATTCCCTCATCCAGATCATTAATATATATTGTAAATAGCTGGGGTCCCAGCACTGAGCCTTGCGGTACCCCACTAGTCACTGCCAGCCATTCTGAAAAGGACCCGTTGACTCCTACTCTTTGCTTCCTGTCTGCCAGCCAGTTCTCTATCCACATCAATACTGAACCCCCAATACCGTGTGCTTTAAGTTTGCATACTATTCTCTTATGTGGGACCTTGTCGAAAGCCTTCTGAAAGTCCAGATATAACACATCCACTGGTTCTCCCTTATCCACTCTACTAGTTACATCAGTTACCTTTTTTTGGCCATGCCCCACCTAATCACCTCTAAAATCCTGATGCCCCCCCCCCCCCCATATTTTAGCACGAGCAGACAAAGAAATAATTTTCAGAAAATGGAATTTACTCAAAATAACATCTGAAACATAAACTACATATGTTTACCTGTTGCCCCCCTTAAAAATCAAATTGCCCCCCTGTGGGGCGTACGCCCCACGTTGGGAACCACTGAGTTACATCCTCGAAAAATTCTATAAGATTCGTCAGACATGATTTACCTTTCATAAATCCATGCTGACTTTGTCCAATGATTTCACCACTTTCCAAATGTGCTGCTATCCCATCTTTAATAACTGACTCTAGCATTTTCCCCACTACCGATGTTAGACTAACTGGTCTGTAATTCCCCGTTTTCTCTCTCCCTCCCTTTTTAAAAAGTGGGGTTACATTAGTTACCCTCCAATCCTCAGGAACTACTCCAGAATCTAAAGAGTTTTGAAAAATTATTACTAATGCATCCACTATTTCTGGGGCTACTTCCTTAAGTACTCTGGGATGCAACCTATCTGGCCTTGGGAATTTATCGGCCTTTAATCCATTCAATTTACCTAACACCACTTCCCGGCTAACCTGGATTTCACTCAGTTCCTCCATCTCATTTGATCCCCGGTCCCCTGCTATTTCCGGCAGATTATTTATGTCTTCCTTAGTGAAGACAGAACCAAAGTAGTTATTCAATTGGTCTGCCATGTCCTTGTTCCCCATGATCAATTCACCTGTTTCTGACTGCAAGTGACCTACATTTGTTTTAACTAATCTTTTTCTCTTCACATATCTATAAAAAAACTTTTGCAGTCAGTTTTAATGTTCCCTGCCAGTTTTCTTTCATAATCTATTTTCCCTTTCCTAATTAAGCCCTTTGTCCTCCTCTGCTGGACTGAATTTCTCCCAGTCCTCTGGTAGGCTGCTTTTTCTGGCTAATTGTATCCATCAAATCACACCAAAACCATAACTCTACGAGCTCTCCCCTCAACCTCTGACATTCTAAAGAAAACAATCCAAATCAGCTCGACCTCTCTTTACAGCCAATACCGTCTAATCCAGGCAGCATCCTGGTAAACATCATTCTGCACCCTCTCCAAAGCCTCCACATCCTTCCTGTAATGGGGCGACCAGACTGCACACAAGACGACAAGAGTCAAGAGAGTTTTATTGTCATATGTCCCAGGTTCTTATTCTTCTTGCGTGTGGCGTGCACAGCCTAAAGTTGTTGGACAACTTGTTATTATTTGTGCACGCCAGGTTGATTGCATGTCGAAACAGGGCGGACCACGTGAAAGTTGCAATCTCCCACCCCATGTCCCAGGCTACTTACAGTAGCACAACAGAATATGTAAACATAGCAGGCTGTAAGCATATAATGAACGCCGGGGGGAAACTCCAAGGTGGCCCCAGTCAGAGTTGTATAAAGTTGCAGTGCCTGTATGTTGTCGTGAGGCTGCTGCTTCCGACATGCCACAAATAAGGATGGTAATAGATACTGTGGGCTAAAGGCATGCGACACTGCACCTTGCGGCGCTGGCAAGTGGCCGGTGTTCCTCGGTGAACCGCTGAACAGTTGAGCGAGTAGAACAAGAGGCGGCGGCGGGGCTGTGGGCAGGGCCACCTCGGCAGCATGTTACGGAATGAGGAAGCAGTTCCCGCGGGGAACAGTCTCACAATAGAGGCGCGTTTACAAAGTTAGCGAAACGGGGAGTTTCTGGCCAAAGGCGACTTGTGTGGGAAGGAATGAGGTTAACATTTAAATAACTTATTCACGAAAAATCCGAGAGGGAAAGGCACTAACGTCCACAACTTTGGCCAAGGTGCTGCCTGCAAGGGTGTGGTGCTTGACTGGTTTACAAAGAATCCGATTGAGCAAGTTATTGTTGAGAGCCAGCCCAGGAGAGGAGAGGCAGGTTGCAGCGTCCCCGGACTGGGGCGAGGACTGGAGGATGCGAGCAGGTGCTGGAGTTCACCCGCTGCCGCCGACACAAGCTGAGTGAAACACTGGAGGCTCGCCATGTCGCTCACACTCTATCTGAAAAAGGTGTCCAAACTCAGCGGCAAATATGACAGACTCGTCGTGGTCACCTTCCGAGGTAAGGGTCTTCCAAACGCGACCCGCTTCATCATCTGTGCACAGTCCCGCCAGTGAGACGTGGGGCTGGGAATGGGACCCAGCACCGGGCTCTGGGAACCGGCGGGACCAGGCGCTGGGAGGGGGCGATGGGATTCCCACAGCTATCTGCAATATCTGCATGTTTGCCCTTTAATTCCCACCGACCATTGGTGAGAGGGGGGGGGGGGGGGGGGGGGGGTTGTTCTTCCCAGTGCTCGGTTGGTGAGGGATGAAATTCAGTCCCTTGCGAGGGGTGACATGGAGCGTAGCAGGAGTTAAAATTGGCATGTAACAAAGGTAATGCCACTGTTATGGGAGATTTCAGTTTGCAGGTAGACTGGGAAAATCAGATTGGTTCAGGACCCCAAGAAATGGGAGTTTGTAGAGTGCCTCGTAGATGGATTATTAGAGCAGCTTGTACTGGAGCCTACCAGAGAGAAGGCAATTCTGGATTTAGTGTTGTCTAATGAACCAGATTTAATATGGGAACTCAAGGTAAAGGAACCGCTCGGAGGTTGTGACCATAATATGATAACTTTTAATCTGCAATTTGAGAGGGAGAAGGTTAAATCGGAAGTGTCAGTGTTGCAGTTGAACAAAGGGGAATATGAAGGCATGGGAGAGGAGCTGGCCAAGGTCGACTGGAAAAGGATCCTAGCAGGAATGACGGTGGAACAGCAATGGCAGGAATTTCTGGGCATAATCCAGAAGATGCAGGATCATTTCATTCCAAAGATGAAGAAAGATTCTAAGGGGAATAAGAGGCAATCGTAGCTGACAAGAGAAGTTAGGGATGGAATAAAACTAAAAGAAAAGGTGTATAACGTATCAAAGAGCAGTGGGAAGCCAGAGGATTGGGAAACTTTCAAAGGACAACAGAAGGTAACAAAAAGGTCAATAAGGAGTGAAAAGATGAAGTATGAGGGTAGGCTGGCCAAGAATATAAAGAAGGATAGTAAAAGATTCTTTAGGTATGTTAAGAGAAAAAGATTAGTAAAGACAAATGTGGGTCCCTTGAATGCAGAAACAGGTGAAATTATTATGGGGAACAAGGAAATGGCAGACGAGTTGAACAGGTACTTTGGTTCTGTCTTCACTAATGGAAACAAACAATCTCCCAGATGTACGAGAGGACAGAGGATCCAGGGACACAGAGGAATTGAAAGAAATTTGCATTAGGCAAATTGTATTGGATAGACTGATGGGGCTGAAGGCTGATAAATCCCCAGGGCCTGATGGTCTGCATCCCAGGGTACTCAAGGAGGTGGCTCTAGAAATCGTGGATGCATTGGTGATCATTTTCCAATGTTCTATAGATTCAGGATCAGTTCCTGTGGATTGGAGGGTAGCTAATGTTATCCCACTTTTCAAGAAAGGAGCGAGAGAGAAAATGGGGAATTATAGACCAGTTAGCCTGACATCGGTGGTGGGGAAGATGCTGGAGTCAATTATTAAAGAAGTAATAACGGCGCATTTGGATAGCAGTAAAAGGATTGGTCCAAGTCAGCATGGATTTATGAAGGGGAAATCCTGCTTGACTAATCCTGGAATTTTTTGATGATGTGACAAGTAAAATGGACGTAGGAGAGCCAGTGGATGTAGTGTATCTGGACTTTCAGAAAGCCTTTGATAAGGTCCCACACAGGAGATTAGTGGGCAAAATGAGAGCACATGGTATTGGGTTAGGGTATTGAAATGGATAGGGGATTGGTTGGCAGGCAAGAGACAAAGAGGAATTAACGGGTCCGTGTGAGAATGGCAGGCAGTGGCGAGTGGAGTGTCGCAAGGCTCGGTGCTGGGGCCGCAACTATTTACATATTAATGATTTAGATGATGGGACTAAAAGTAACACTTGCAAATTTGCAGATGACACAAAGCTGGGTGGCAGTGTGAACTGCGAAGAGGATGCTAGGAGATTGCAGGGTGACTTGGACAGGTTGAGTGAGTGGGCAGATGCATGGCATATGCAGTATAATGTAGATAAATGTGAGGTTATCCACTTTGGTGGCAAGAACAAGGAGGCTGATTATTATCTCAATGGTTTCAGATTAGGAAAAGGGGAAGTGCAACGAGACCTGGGTGTCCTTGTACACCAGTCACTGATAGTAAACATGCAGGTACAGCAGGCAGTGAAGAAAGCTAATGGCATGTTGGCTGTCATAACATGAAAAATTGAGTACAGAAGTAAAGAGGTCCTTCTGCAGTTGTACAGGGCCCTGGTGAGACCACACCTGGAGTATTGTGTGCAGTTTTGGTCTCCTTATTGTAGGAAGGACGTCCTTGCTATCAGGGCCGGCCTTAGGTGGTGCGGGGCCCAATTGGGAACAATTTTGGTGAGCCCCAGATTCCCAGTCAAGGTCTGTAGATTCATAGAAATACAAATAAAGTCTATTATAGACTTTATATCTCTATGGCAGAATGGAAAGTAATCAAAATGTGCGTTTAAAAGTGCCTGCGAGTTAATGGACCAAACAGATCTAAGCTACATTTTAATATAAAATTGCATACATGTAATCCTAGAAGTAACAAGAAAAATGTGTACATCAGAAGTTGGGATGTAATGTTAAAATTGTACAAGGCATTGGTGAGGCCAATTCTGGAGTATGGGGTACAATTTTGGTCGCCTAATTATAGGAAGGATGTCAACAAAATAGAGAGAGTACAGAGGAGATTTACTAGAATGTTGCCTGGGTTTCAGCGACTAAGTTACAGAGAAAGGTTGAACAAGTTAGGGCTTTATTCTTTGGAGCGCAGAAGGTTAAGGGGGGACTTGATAGAGGTCTTTAAAATGATGAGAGGGATAGACAGAGTTGACGTGGATAAGCTTTTCCCGCTGAGAGTAGGGAAGATTCAAACAAGGAGACATGACTTGAGAATTAAGGGACAGAAGTTTAGGGGTAACATGAGGGGGAACTTCTTTACTCAGAGAGTGGTGGCTGTGTGGAATGAGCTTCCAGTGGAAGTGGTGGCGGCAGGTTCGTTTTTATCATTTAAAAATAAATTGGATAGTTATATGGACGGGAAAGGAATGGAGGGTTATGGTCTGAGCGCAGGTATATGGGACTAGGGGAGAATACGTGTTCGGCACGGACTAGAAGGGTCGAGATGGCCTGTTTCCGTGCTGTCATTGTTATATGGTTATATGGTTATCACCTTTGAAAAGTACATAGTTAAAAGACCACTTGTTTTAGTGACTTTGAAATGAAACAAAAAGAAATTTAATTAACTAGATCCTGGAAAACCAATAACCATTGTCGAAAAACCAGTCCAGGCATGACATTTTGGGCTTCATTCCCATCCTAACTTAGAGAGGGGGGAGGGGGGAGGGTGTGGGGTGTGTGTGTGTGTGTGTCCGTCCGTCCGTGTCCCCCGACCCACCCCCCCACCCGGGCCGGCCCTCCCTGTATTGTTGAGCGCGTCTCCCTGGGGAGAGAGAGGGCTCAAGCCGGGGCTGTGTGCGTGAAGTACGATGACTGGAGGGGTGGGAGCACTGCCCCGGCACTGTGCGGGAACGACCCACCTCCCCTTTCTCAATTCCCCTTCACACACCCTCCCCGTCTACCCCTTTGTTCCCCCTCTACCCCTCTATTCTCTCTCCACCCCTCTCTCACCCCTCAACCCGGGGTACATCTACCCGAGCCGAGAGCATATTACTCCAATTGGCTTAAGACCGCCCCTGCTTGCTATTGAAGCAGTGCAGCGAAGGTTCACAAGGTTAATTCCCAGGATGGCGGGACTGTCATATGAGGAAAGATTGGAAAGATTTGGCTTTTAATTGGAAATTCACTGGAATTTAGGATGAGGGGGATCTTATAGAAACATATAAAATTATAAAAGGACTGGACAAGCTAGATGCAGGAAAAATGTTCTCAATGTTGGGGGAAGTCCAGCACCAGGGCGCCTCAGTCTAAAAATAAATGGAAGGCCATTTAAAATTGAGATGAGAAAAAACATTTTCTCGCAGAGAGTTGTCAATCTGTGGAATTCTCTGCCACAGATGGCAGTTGAGGCCAATTCACTGGATGAATTCAAAAAAGAGTTAGATGGACCTCTAGGGGCAAGCGGAAATAAGGTATATGGGGAGAAGGCAGGCACGGGTTACTGATTGGATGAATGGCGGTGTAGGCTCGAAGGGGCAAATGGCCTCCTCCTGCATCTATTTTCTATATCCATATTTTCTATATTTTCCTCGTCATGTCTGCAGCTTCTGTACCCATAAACATTGACCCATCAGTCCTGCCCATCCTGCAAGCCTGTTTCTATAGTTCCTAGTCCCAGGTGCCTATCCATGCTCCGTGTTCATCTTCCTTACCTGTTGGGCTTCTCACATTAAAATAAATGCACGATAGTCAGGCCCCTCACTCCCTGTCCCTCCCCTGCTTGCCCCGACCAATGCATTTGCTTGCTTGCTTTAATTCTGCGTTTGCCTCAAGTTTCTTGTCGACCACGCCACTGCTTTGAGCCGCAATCTCCGTGCCGGGTTAGTTTAAACCCTGTCGAAGTTTACAACCTGCCCTGAGATCAAGTGGACAATGTTTACATTCAATAATGATCATGAAAATGAGAGGGGATCACATTGAAAATTCTAAAATTATGACAGGGTTGGTCTGTGGATGTTTATGCTTAAGTGGCTGGAGTGGATCAAATAATGAGTCATGCTTCAGGACAAAAGAATTGGGATCTGTGGTGAATCTGTGGAAGTTTCAACCTCAGAGGATTATAGCGGCCAAGTCTCTGTATAACGTCAGAGATGTTCTAGATGCAGAAATCATAAAGGAACTTGGAGAATGAGAAATCTGATATTGAGATAAATGGAAAGCCATGATTGAGCAGTGGGGGCAAGTATAAGGAACTAATTTGTATACTCTTGCTTCTATTTTCTATGCACCTGTTCCTTTTTTCATACAAACAGCAAAAATACCTGCACTAGACATCCCAGCGTTTCCAGGGATGCAATGGCCAAAATAGTGGCGGCTAGCGCTATTTTATTTCTGCCCCCTCTGGTTTTAAGGAATGGTGTAAGATTTTTGAGTGGGGCCATTAATTAAATATGAGTCTTACAGCACGGACATGGCCCAGGCTGACCATTTTGACCATTTACACATCCCAATTTCTCCACATTAGGACTGTACCCTTCTATGCCTCATCAATTTGTCTACCTAAATGTATTTTAATCACCTTGTGATTGTTACTATTCCACTGCTGCTTCTGGCAGAAGAGATTAGTTTAATTGGGTATTGTGATCAACACAAACTTTGTGGGTTGAAGGGCCTGTTTCTGACCTGTATTATTCTGCTCCATCTGTATCGCCCTTCTTAAATATAGGAACAACATTGGCTATTCTGCTGTCCTCTAGGATCTCGCATCTAGCTAAAGAGGATACAAAGATCATGGATAAGGCCCCAGCAAACTCATCCCTTTCTCCTTCAGTATCTTAGGATGGATTCCATCAGTCCCAGAAGAATGAACCACTCAATGTTTTCATGAGACTCAACATCTCCTCCTTAATATTGACATGTCCCAGAATATTAACATATCTCTCCCTGATTTAATTATCCTTCAAGTTCTTGTCCATGGTGAATATTGATGCAAAGTACTTATTTAGGACCTTCCCCTCTTCCTCTGGCGCTATGTGTAAATTCCCTCCTTTATCCTTGTGGACCTGCCCTCTTCCTAGCTACCTTTGTTGTTTTAAATGTACTATACGTATAAAATACCTAGGGATTCTCATTAATCCAACACCAAGATTTCATGCTACTTTCAACTAATTCCATGATCAAGATATTAATGGTTTCCTTTATATTCATAGGCCTTGTCATAGGTGTATTTCAGTTTTATACACCTTGCATATACTTTTTCTTTTTAACTACATTTATAATTCTCTTGTCTAAGATTACTGAACCTTAACATGAATATCCTTCATCCTCAGAGGAACATGATGACCACGTCAGATTTATCCCAAACAGTCATTCCCAATCTCCTCGCCCCAGTTCCTGTCTAACACTATTCTAATTAGCGTTCCCCCACTTTAGCATTTTCACCCAAGGACCAGACTTGCTCTTGTCCATAAATAGCTTAAACCTTACAGAGTTATGATTGCTGTTCCCAAAATGCTCCCCCACTGAAACTGCAATCACTCCCAAATGCAAAGTCGATATGATCCATTTTACACCAGGTCTATCTACATACTGTTTCAATAAACCTTCCTGGCTATACCTAACAAATTCTGCCCCATATAAGCCTCTGCCACCAAGGAAGTCCCGGTCAATATCTGAGGTAATTAAAATCGGCCGATACACCAACACTGTTTTTTAGATCTTTCCTTAATCTGCCTGAAAATCTGTTCCTCTACCTCTCACTGGCTATGAGGAGGCTTGTTGTAGACTCCCAGCAATAGTTATTGCTGAGATCTGTTTGTATGGTCTCACTGGGTGAACCCTCTAGGATGACCTCTCTAAGTGTAGTTGTGATATTTTGAATGCATCATTGCAGAATTGGTTGGGCAAAGTAATTAATTGTCCTTTAGTTTATGATTTTACCACAGTTCAAAAAATATAGATAGATAATCTAAGAATAACAATGATATAGATTGGATAAAGATTGTCGTCGCTGATGTGAACTAATTAAGAATGTTTTCCTTCTTCTGTTGTAGGCTATACATACTCGACTAGAAAAGTCCAGTGTGAGTTCGAGGCTATTGTCAATGAGGTGAGCCTTAATGTTTGGACTTAATGCCATTTCATCCCCAACAAGAGCTCTAGAACGCACTATATCTCTGTTGATTTTGTAATCAAATCTTTCCTTGGTAATTGCACATTCTCTTACTGCTTGGCTCTGTGGAATGCAAGACGATTACAAAACAAATGGAACCTCAACATGTGACTTAACATCCATCATCCTGCCACAACCAGAGAGCAGTACTGAATTACTATCTACCTCTTTGGTGACCCTCGGACTATCCCAGATTGGACTTTGCTGACTTAAACGTTAACGTTGCACTAAACGTTATTCCTTTATCATGTGTCTATACACTGTAAATGTCTCGATTGTATTCATGTATTGTCTTTCTGCTGACTGGATAGCACGCAACAAAAGCTTTTCACTGTACCTCTGTACACGTGACAATAAACAACTGTTTTTGATGGGTGCAGGGCTCAGTAACATGATCAGTTATTACCACAGTTGGTAATTGTTTCATGGCCTGGAATAAAGCCAACCTTTCCCATTAAACAAACAGGCCTCCACCCTTTGATAAAGGGCCTCAGACTAGAAATGTTGACTCTGATTCTCTTGCCAAGATGCGGCCTGACCCGCTGAGTATTTCCAGCAGTTCCTGTTCCTGTTTTGATTTTGATTTCCAACATTTGCATTAAAAATAACATTTTGTTGGCTCTTTTCAAATGTAACCTCTGACTGTGAATATCAGCAAGGTCTTTCAAAGGTTCAAAGGTTCAAAGGTTCCTTGTAATTGCACATTCTCTTACTGCAAGGAGGACATCGTAACGTCTGCCCAGGTTTCCCCCAATTTGAGGAAGGACATTCTTGCTATTGAGGGAGTGCAGCGTAGGTTCACAAGGTTAAATCCCGGGATGGCGGGACTGTCATATGCTGAGAGAATGGAGCGGCTGGGCTTGTATACTCGGGAATTTAGAAGGATGAGAGGGGATCTTATTGAAACATATAAGATTATTAAGGGTTTGGACACGCTAGAGCCAGGAAACATGTTCCCGATGTTGGCGGAGTCCAGAACCAGGGGCCGCAGTTTAAGAATAAGGGGTAAGCCATTTAGAACGGAGATGAGGAAACACTTTTTCACACAGAGAGTTGTGAGTCTGTGGAATTCTCTGCCTCAGAGGATGGTGGAGTCCGGTTCTCTGGATGCTTTCAAGAGAGAGTTAGATAGAGCTCTTAAAGATAGCGTAGTCAGGGGATATGGGGTGAAGGCAGGAACGGGGTACTGATTGTGGATGATCAGCCATGATCACATTGAATGGCGGTGCTGGCTCGAAGGGCCGAATGGCCTACTCCTGCACTTATTGTCGATTGTCTATCCCCAGATGGAATTGTTGGACTGGGCTCCAGCTTGAGGTCTCTGTGGAGGAGGTAGTTTGGAAGCAGTCAGGAGCAAGTGATGGTGTAGTCTGCATCTGCAATGATCAGAACTGGCACCATTCACATCTAAATGACACATCTGGAATAACAATTATAATTTGAGCCACTTTTAAAGCCCACGTACACTCATTCAAAATAGGAATGAATAAAGTGAACACCATGGGTTATGAGATATAACCATCTTGACAAATCTTCCTTAAACAAAACAGTGTACATATTTTATTGCCTCGCTCTGCCCAATGAGTCATTGGTTTGGGACGGTGTTGGATAAACAAGCTGTTTAACTAAAGGGAAGAATGTAGTCCATCACTTCAGTTGTTGCTGCTTTCAGTTCACCTGTGGTAAGCAGATAGGAATTCAAATAGGAGTGACAACCACCCTTCATTAGTGAAGCTGGGTGTGTCTTTGGAGAAAATCAATGTCTGTTGACATTGATTTGTTTTTAGTCAAGTCAGAGGCTTTCGCATTGCAGATTCCCAGAGCAGGTTCATGTGAAACATGTGTGAACATCTACATCAGGGAAAGATATATATGGTCAATGTTGGAGAGTCACACAAAGTACATGGTCTCCTCTGGCAACGAAGTGGATAATGAACGGATCGCTCCACTCACTGACCAGTCCGCTGTTGCTTTGTACCTGCTCAAGGATTTCCTGAAATTCACGTTCAACAGTAACAGCTGTATTTCCTCATACTTTTGGATTCAATAACTTAAAACACGTCAATATTTAATCAAACATGAAGGTGGAGTCAGTGCTGAAAACAAGTGCAGTGGAAAGGGTTCAGTAAATGAGTCATGACGCAGGAAATGCTGCAAATTCATCTTGTACACAATCAGTGAACCCTGAAACAGCGTCAACTGGAGAGGGTGGAAACTCCTTTGCCAGTGTTTGTTTGGTAGAATCTGACCCACCTTAAGTAAAATCGGGTGGGGATTGCAGAAACTAGAATTAGCCGAGAACCAAAATAAATCTTATAAAGGGCATCAAATGGATACAATGTCTCCCTATCGTTCCCTGGCAAATATTTATCCCTTAAATAACAATTGAAAGACAATTGAAATGATCTTCATCTTGATGTTCAAATTACTTGCATTTTTCTCTACATTATATTTGAAAAGTAAATGTGACTTCTGAGATGTGCTGCATTAGGAATAAGTGCTACAGAAGGAGGGATTGTGTGTTTGGCGATGTAGGTGAGGTACCAGACAAGTTGTTTGCATCAGCTATCAGCATGGAGGTCAGTGTGGGGGATACTAACATGCAAGGGCAGTTAGAGATTAAGGGGGAGGTGGTGGCTGTTGAAGAGCATTAAGGTGGCTAAATCCCCAGCACCTGATGGGACCTATCCTCGGCAATTGAGAGAGACGAAGGAGAAGATTGTGGGAGCATTGACGAAGATCTTTGCGTCGTCACTAGCCACATGTGAGGCCCCAGAATGTTGTTCTTTTACTTAAGAATGGATGTAGAGGGAATCCAGGGAATTGTAGGCCAGTGAGCCTCATGTCAGTGGCAGGGAAACCTTATGGGTAGGATTTTCTCCCATTTGAAAGAGAATGGGTTATTTATGGACAGCCTGCTTGGCTTTGTACATGGTAGGCCCTGTTTTACTAACTTGACCATGTTTTTTGAGGTGACGAAGGTGATCGATAAGGGTAGGGGGATGGATGATGACTGCATGGGTTTTTGTAAGGCACTTGATGTATTGAAGTATAAAGTCCCCCATGGTAGGCTGGTCGAGAAGATTAAGATGCATGGCATTTACAGTGGTTTGGTGGTGTGCATTCAGAACTGGTTTACTGATAGGAGGCAGAGGGTTGAAGGACATTATTCAGGCTGGAGGTCTGTGACCAGTGGAGTTTCACAAGGATGTCTGTTGGGACTTCTGCAGTTTGGAAGTAAACATGGATGGGTTGGTTAGTAGGTTTGCAGATGGCACCAAGATTGCTGGGGTTGCGGACTGTGAGGAAGGCTGTCGAGGTGTACAAGGGGATGTCGATCAGCTATAGAAATGGGCGGGGAAATGGCAGATGGAGTTTAATCTGAACAAATGTGAGGTGTGAGGTAGATAGAGTGTAAAGACGGCATATGGTGTGCTTGCTTTCATAGGTTAGGGCATGGGGCATGGGGCATGGGGCATGGCGCATCAGAGTCAGGAAGATATGATGCGGTTTTATAGCACTTTGGTGAGGTCACATTTGGAGTTTTGTGTACAGTTCTGGCCGCCCCATTAAAGTAATGTGAAGGCTTTGGCAATGGTGCAGGGGCCTGGTCAGGTTGCTCATGTTAACATGAGTGATGATCATTCAACACGGGGCAGTTCAGCTGTTATTTACAAGTGTATCCAGCCCCCTCTGCCTCCTTCCCCTCCCCCACCCCCATCAAACTGGAACCCAGTCCCTCCCCTTCTCCATCCCCCCGAGACCAGGTCCCAGTCCCCTCCTCCATCCCCCACCTCAGATCGGAAGCCCAGACCCCTTCCCCTGCCCCCCCCCCCCCCCCCTCCACCTCCACCCATATGACCTTGTCTTTTTCTTCTTCTTGCGTGTGGCGTGCACAGCCTAAGTTGTAGGACAACTTGTTCTATTTAATCTTATTTGATTGTGCACGCCGGGTTGAATGCATTCGTCAAAACAGGACGGACCAGGTGAAGGTTGCAATCTCCCACCCCAATGACCTTGTCTGTATGTACTGGACAGGCAGTCTAGATCCGGAATCTGCTTTGATCTGTCCATGCCTCGCCAGCTTGGGGCTTTGCTAGGTTTTACTCATAGAATCAGAGAACTGTACTGCACACAAGCAGTCCTTTCCGGTCCACTCTGTCCGCACTGACCGTGGTCCTTCTGATGTTTGCCAACATTGCTCCTGATTTCCCCAACACCTTTCCTTTCCAAGTATTTACAAGCAGCAACGTGGAATTTAGGGCAATAAGTGGAACACACAGGAAAATGACGGCTTGGCCTCATGCAAAACACAAATTGGCAGCTTACGATCAGGCCTGGAGCTCAGGTAAACAATGTAAATGTTGCTATCAGAGTGCAGGAGAGACATGAAAATCCCAAGGTACAAGGTCTTTCTTTCACACTCAATCAGCTGAAACAATACATAACATCTCCAAATCAGCAACCTGTTTTATAAATTTTTTATATGTTGTTGCACAGAATCTGAATTATTTGCAATAACCAAGAATGCCTTTACGTTGCAGGAGTTCATCTGGCCTCATTATGGAAGGGACATCAAGGAAGAGATGTTGGAGATCAAAGTGTACAATTACAGCAAGCTCTTCAGCAACAGGTGTGTCCCTCTGCTCATTTCCCCCAGGGAAGCACAGGTTCTAGCTTGGCATTTAGCATAGTACATCAATCACGCTGCACGATATGTATGGTTAAGGTGGGTACAGGTAGTCTAGCCGGCTGGTGGACATTTGTGATATTTGCAAGACAAGAGTGATCATCTGATCAGGGATTGCAATAGACAATAGGTGCAGGAGTGGGCCATTTGGCCCTTTGAGCCTGCACCGCCATTCAATGTGATCATGGCTGATCATCCCCACTCAGTACCCCATTCCTGCCTTCTCCCCATATCTCCTGACTGCTATTTTTAAGAGCCCTATCTAGCTCTCTCTTGAAAGCATCCAGAAAACCTGCCTCCACCGCCCTCTGAGGCAGAGAATTCCACAGACTCACCACTCTCTGTGAGAAAAAGTGTTTCCTCGTCTCCGTTCTGAATGGCTTACTCCTTATTCTTAAACTGTGGCCCCTGGTTCTGGACTCCCCCAACATCGGGAACATGTTTCCTGCATCTAGTGTGTCCAAGCCCTTAACAATCTTATATGTTTCAATGAGATCCCTTCTCAACCTTCTAAACTCCAGAGTGTACAAGCCCAGCTGCTCCATTCTCTGAGCATATGACAGTCCCGCCATCCCGGGAATTATCCTTGTTGCAGAAGAGGGTCTCTGGGAAAGGTGTTCTACATGGTACCCTCAGTCTGAAGAAGGATCCCGGCCCGAAATGTCACCAATTTCCTCTCGCTAGAGATGCTGCCTGTCCTGCTGAGTTACTCGAGCATTTTGTGCCTATCTTCGGGGTAAACCATCATCTGCAGCACCTTCCTACACATGTTGTGTTCTCCATAGTGTTAGGAAAGGGATTTATCTTGGTTAGAGGGATGTGAGGGAAATGATTGGATTGAGAAGGAGATGTGTGAAGATATGTATCTTCCAAGCCGTAAACACCCCTCAAGAACTAAATCCCTCCCACAGCCAACCCAAACTCACTTCCCCTGACCAGAAGTCTCCACAAAATCCTGCCCCAAATCTCCCAACACTCTGAACTTGCATGGAGCAGCACAGCACAGGAACAGGCCCTTCATCTCACAATGTCCATGCCGAACATGATGCCATTTTCACTAACCTCTGCCTGCATGTGATCCACATCTCTCCATTCCTTGCTGATAGTTTACACAGCTCATGAGGGGACTATAAGTCTGGTGAGGTTTGGGACTAGAGTGTCAATTATTCTATTGGGACGAGGTTCATCCGGATTTCTATTAAGACTGAGGTGAGAAAAAACTTTTTCACCTGGAGAGTTGTGAATTTATGGAATTCCCTGCCACAGAGGGCAGTGGAGGCCAAGTCACTGGATGGATTTAAGAGAGAGTTAGATAGAGCTCTAGGGGCTAGTGGAGTCAAGGGATATGGGAGAAGGCAGGCATGGGTTATTGATATGGGACGATCAGCCATGGCTCGAAGGGCCGAATGGCCTCCTCCTGCACCTATTTTCTATGTTTATATGTTTCTATGATGCTAGGTAGACTAAAATGCTGTAGGAACTCAGCGGGTGAGGCAGCATCTATGGAGAGAAGAAATAGGCGACGTTTCGGGTCGAGATCCTTCTTCAGACTTGGTTTAGAGGATATTAGCTACGAGAGTTTGGACAAACTCGGTTTCTGTTCTCTGGCGCGTAGGAGCGGAGATTTAATAGAAGTTTATAAAATTATAAGAGGTAAAGATAGGTGAGACGATGAGAATCTTTTCTCCAGGGTAGAAATGTCAAAGACTTGCGAGCACAGCTTTAAGGTGAGAAGGGGAAAGTTTAAAGGAGATGTGTGGGGCAAGTGTTTTACACAGAAAGTGGGGGGCGCTTGGAACATGCCAGGAGTGGTGGTGGAGGCAGATATGATAGTGGCATATAGGAGCTTTCAGATGGCCAAGGAATGGAGAGATGTGGATCGCATGCAGACAGCAGAGATTAGTGCAAATGGCATCATGTTCGGCATGGACATTGTGAGATGAAGGGCCTGTTCCTGTGCTGTACTGCTCTATGTAAGTTCAGAGTTCAGACTATTGGGAGCTTTGGGGTAGGATTTCGTAGAGACATCTGGTCAGGAGAAGCGAGTTTGGGTTGGCTGGGGGGAGGGATTCAGTTCTTGAGGGGTGTTGAAGGTTTGGATGGTCTGGACCTTGCATCAAGGTGGGCGTTAGTGGGAGTGGATGATGTTGGTGTTTGTTGATGCTCAAGTTGGAAAGAGCTGGTGGCATTTCCAACAATCACCACTTTGAAAATGATTGCTTTTGATCCACTGACCAACCTTCTGAAAATCTACTTGAAAAATACATCTTATGTTTATGTTAAAATGTGTTTTGGTGTGTTCCGTTGCTTTTTATTTGTATGACTGAGTTGGCAAATGAAATTGCTCGTATGTTGCAAAGCATTCTAGGCTAACAAAGTATTATTGTGCTTGTGATTGTGAATGTGATTGTGATTTACTTGAAAAATATGAGTAATCTAACAATTTGAATTAAGCTACATGTAAAGAGCAGGAGTTACCGGAAAACATTTAAAACATCAGATTGTTCAAATTGGGCAGATTGAAAATGGATGGCTACGTTTCTTAATGTGCTTGTCCCATGGAGCAAAGGAGGAAGAATCTGAACGTTTCTTGTAGAAAGGAGAGACGACTAGAAGCTGAATGTCATGTGTGTATCACCTTTGCTCAGTTTTCTTCCATTGGCCATTAGCATATGAGTCCTGTTGTGACAAATGGCTTCTGTCCTTCCCTCCAACTACACTGATCAGGATGGTTTGCAGCTTCAAGAGGACACGTTATTGTTTGTGTTTCATCCAAAATAAATGCCAGGGCGCTGCTAGGATGTGAATTTCTGCCATCAAGAATTGTGTCCAATGTCTAGAGACTATAACCAACGTGCAGCAGCAGAATAATTATCGAAGGGTTCCCTTTATTTTAGGCTGCTGGGTCGCTTGCAGATCAGTCTTCAACAGGTGACCAAAACTGGCCACCTCGTTCTCAAGGAAGCTCTGGTTGACAAGAAGAATTCTCTAACAGATGTGAGTATTACTCTGTTTCCTAATTCCGAGATTCAAGAAGTGATGATGAGTAAGGGGATAACTTGGGATTATTTTGATCTGGTTCTTCCCTTTCAGTGACTATGTGGCTGAGAGTGAGAGCAGGTGGAGATCTGATGCCATGTCCTTCCTAAAGCTGACAGACATGCACTGGTCAGGGTCGTTCGTGCACAACCCACAAGGGGCACTTTCCCTCCCTATGGCCAATATCACTGACTTTCAGTAAGATCACCAGAGGGTACCCACTTTAGGGTGACATTAATCTGAGCATGCAAGTGTACCTGGACTGAAGCTTCAGACTGAAGAAGGGCCTCCCGAAAAGTCACCCATTCCTTCTCTCCAGAGATGCTGCCTATCCCACTGAGTTACTCCAGCATTTTGTGTCTATCTTCGGTGTAAACCAGCATCTGCAGTTCCTTCCTACATAGATGATATTTCCAAATGAGCAAATAAGTTGAAAGAATTGCTGTGTTCTCAAGACAAACTTTCACAACCTAATCTATTATTTTTCTCAAATCGGTACTTTGGTACGGTGGGTCCATTTTGGTCAGAGCCCGGCTGTTGATTGGAAGTTACTGTAATTTTCTGGAAATTTCGCATATGCAAGATAAATGTTTTTTATTAAATATTAATTTTTCAACTTTCATTTTCATGCCTAATCAAGTATTTGATTGTTAATGGTTTCTCTATTGATGGTCTTATTTCATTTTTTTCTATCTGCCATATTTTGTTTTCATCCCACTTCCTGCCCCTTGCTATGTACCTGCCCAACAGGGGGGTAGTTCTGTGTATTTAGCTCATCTGGACGTGGTTCTAGTGAAGCAGACCAGTGTCTACCTGGTCTCAGCACTGATTTCATGCACTCTACAAACTAACAACTTTTGGTTCATATTCTTACTGCAGGATTCTGACCAGCCAAACTCTCTAACTCGTGAAACACAGGCAGGCTAGAATGGAGTATCATTCTGTTCTGGTTGTATGCACCAAATAGCGTCAGACAGGTGGAAAGATCAGACCGCATGCCACTAAACCTGTCTGACTTGCAAATTAGAAAGGGCAGCTGATAATGAGTAAGCACCTTCACTTGGCAGCTTGTTGCTATGGCATTATCTCAAAACACAGCACAAGAATCAAATGATGTCTGCTAACTCTGGGCTCCCACATTCTTTTAGTGTTGACGCACTTGAAAGGCATCAAGGAAAAATGCTGTAGAATTGTTGCCAAGACAGGACGCTGGAGGATAAATGCCATTACCTCTGGGTCACTCGTTTTTCCGAGTATTACCAGCTTAAGAATTATTGGCAGACATTTCATGTTCAGCAACCTTAAACGCTGTTGGGGTGTTCGAGTCAGTTTTTTAAAAGCAGGTTCTCGTGAATGAGGAGTGCTAGAGTATAGGTGGAACAGCACCATCAACAAAATAAAACATAAAAAACATATTAAAGAAAATATTTGCTCTTTCCACCTCCAATTCCCCCCCCCCCCCCCCCCCCTCCCCTCTCCCCCACCACATTCGGTCTGAAGAAGGATCCCGACCCGAAACATCACCTATCCATGTAAATCATAGACATTGCCTGACCCGCTGAGTTACTCCGGAACTTTATGTCTATCTTTGGTACAAACCAGCATCTGCAGTTCCTTTTTATTACATACTGAATAGAACAGTACTACACAGGAACAGGTCTTTCAGCCATCATTTCTGTAGTGACCATGGTGCCAATCAACCATTGCATATGATCCCTCTATTCTGTCGGTCTGTTTAAATGCCTCCTAAATGCTGTTATAATATGTTTCTACCGCCCACCACTCTGTATCGAAACAAAATGTCTGACAAATCTCCTTTAAACTTTCACCTATCATCTTAAATCTCTGGTATTTGACATTTCCATATTGGGGAAAAGTACTCTGACTGTCTACCCTATCTACACCACTCATAATTACAGGTATTTCTATCAAGTCACTCCTCGACCTCCAACATTTCAAGAAAAAAAATCCAAGCTAACCAAATTCTCCGGATAGCGAATTCTCTCAACTCGGGCAACATCCTGGTGAACCTCTTCTGCACTCCCTTCAAAGCCTCTACATCCTTCCTACTGTGTGGTGACATGAACTGCAGATGGCCTAAACTAAGTGTTGTACAGCTGCATGGTGGCACAGCGGTAGAATTGCTATCTCACAGCGCCAGAGACCCGGGTTCGATCCTGACTATGGTTGCTGTCTGTATGGAGTTTGTTCATTCTCTCCATGGTTTTCCCCAGGTGCTCCGGTTTCCTCCAACACTCCAAAGTCCTTGATGATCATTGTACCATAGTAGAGGTATCAAAAACAAGAGGACATACATTAATGTGAAAGGAAGGAGTTTTGAAGGGGAGTTGAGGGGAAACATTTTACACCAAGTGATTGATATCTGCAACTCACTGCCAGATGAGGATTCAGATACACCACGTGTTGCTATCTTTGTCTGATTTCAGATACTGGTGGATCTGGAGATCCGGTACCTACCGGTCGAAGGAGCTGTGGGAACGTGGGCAGAAAATGACTTTGTGGTTGATTTAAGTGACGGGTTAGTGAATATTCATCATATATAGCATATCCATAGAGATTTCATCCATGTCCATTCCAGTCCTGTTACTTTCCCTGTTCCCGTGATGGGTCTGCTGATGGGAACAGGAATTTGTCAGTTTCACATCCGCTGGTGAAGGAGCAGACGGAGGTATGGTTGACTGAACCAGAGCTACTCACCTTCCAATTCAGAAATGTGCCAGTTACCAGAGGAGTCAGATAGCATGGTCTGGACAGAGTGATCAGAGGTAGGTTTAAACTAGGCTGGCAGGGGGTGAGACCCAAAGTAGTCGTGTAATAGATGCAAATGTTCAAGCAGATGGAGAGGTTAAAATGAATGAAGGTGGGGCACATGAAGGGCAGGGCAGAGGGGGGTGGGTGGTAGGAGAGAAGGGGGCAGAGGGGGCAGGGCAGAGAGGGGCATGGAAGGGCAGGGAAGGGCAAAGGAGGGCAGGGAGAGGGGGTTAAGGGCAGGACAAGGAGTAAGGAAGATTTGATCAGCTAAGCTGCATTTATGTTAATGCAAGAAGTCTGACAGCAAGGCAGATGAACTCAGAAGATGGATCAGCCCAAGGGATAATTATATTATACCTGCTACAAAAATATGGTGGCGCGATACTCAATGTTCCAGAGTACCAATATTTCTAGTGACAGAGGTGGAGGTAAAGAGGAGGTGAAGTTGTATTATTCATTAGGGAGAACATTGCTACTTTAGAGAGGATATTCCAGGATCTTTTTTCCAGCAAGCCTACACAAATAGAATAAGAAATGGGCGATCACTTTCATGGGATTAAACTGTGGGTCTCCAAAACTCAGTGGGAATGTAGGAAAACCACAGATAGGTGTTGGAATAATCGGGGTGCAATAATCGCTAACGTCCCAAATGTTGACTTGGCATTCCTTGGATTAGATGAGAGGCGGCACAGTGGCGCAGCTGTAGAGTTGCTGTCTTACAGCGCCGGAACCCAGGTTCGATCCTGTCTACGGGTCTGTACGGAGTTCGTATATTTTCCCCGTGGTTTTCTCCGAGATCTTCGGTTTCCTCCCACATTCTAAAGACCAAGGTTAATTGGCTTGATATAAATGTAAGATATCCCTAGTGTGTGTAGGATAGTGATAGTGTGTGGGAATTACTGGTTGGTGCAGACTCGGTGGACCGAAGGGCCTGTTTCCACTCTGTATCTCTAAACTAAACTAAGCTAAAAACTGATGAGGGAGAATTTTTCACGTGTGCCCAGGTAAGTTTTCTGAAGCAGCATGTGGACTATTCTAATAGAGAATAGGCTACACTCAACTTCCTTGTAGGAAATGAGGCTGGGCAAGTGCATGGTTCCATAATTCGCTAATTCCCTAGAATGTTGTAACACTGGTAGACAGAGTCATGAAGGAAATATTTGGCCTGCTGCCTTCATGGAATTAAACACAGGTGTTGGGATGTCACATTACAAATGAACAAGTCATTGGTGAGAGGACAATTGGTGTCATGTGTGCAGTTCTGACGGCCTTGCTAGAAGAAGGATATGGTTAAGCTTGAAACGATGCAAAAAAGATTCATAGGAATGTTGTCTGGAATGGACGGCTTGAGTTATGAGGAGAGACGGGATAAACTGAGGCTTTTTCTTCCGTGCAGAAGAAGCTGAGAGGTGACCTTGTAGCCATTTATAAAATCTTAGGAGGCTTATAAAAGGATGGATAGACACAGTAAATGTTTCCACAGTATACATCTAAAATGATGGTAGGTTTATGGGACGATCTGCCAGTGGAAGTGGGAGGGGAGAATTCAATTACAATCTCCAAAAAACATTTGGACAGATACATGGGTAGGGAAGGTTTAACGGGATATGGGCCAAATGAAGGCAGGTAGCATTTGAGGAGATAGGCATCTTGGTTGGTATGGATAAGTTGGACCAAAGGGCCTGTTTCTGTGCTGTATAACTCTTTGCATTTAAGCAATAAGAGCTCATGGCCCTGGTGCTAGTGCTGGCTTCAATCTGCATTAGTTTCACATCCGTGTTCTGGTGGGTTTGCACACTAAAGGGCCTGCCCCGCCAGCATGCGATTGCATGCGTCTAGCACGACCAAACGTGGTCGCTTGAGGCGTACGGCCTCGCGGGGCCGGTTCCACTTCGAACCGTGGAGCCATATGGAGTTGTGCGGGGCTGGTCCCGACATCATACTCACCAATCAGCTGGGCGGGAGGCGGGCCGACTGAATTTGGACGTCGCATGGCGTCGGGCGGTGATGTCATCATGCAACGGCAAGCCGGGCGGTGATGTCATCGCGCAACGCCACGCGCTAGGCATAGGCCATCAAGACCCTGTGTACGACGTCAAGACGCTGCGTACGCCCTCAATGCGCCTGCGGGCCGACAGGCCGTTGGCGCGTGGGATTTTCGGACAGTGCAAGATTTTTAGAGCCCCGCGCGATGTCGGGACCAGCCCCGCACAACTCCATATGCCTCCGCTGATTGAAGTGGGACCGGTCCCACGAGGCCGTACGCCTCAAGCGACCACGTTTGGTCGCGCTAGACACATGCTATCGCATGCTGGTGGGACAGGCCCATGAGGTCCCCAGGCACCTTTAGCTGAATTATGCAATAGTGCTGAGCTATAAGTCAATCACACTGCGACCCCTTCAAAAGATTAACTTACTCACTACCGGATGGTTATAGCTTTATTAAAAGTGAATTGTTTTCATATTCTCTCAACAGGGATGATCTGATCATCAGAAATGACAACTTTGAAAGTCTCAGGTAAGATGCTCCTGAATTCTGGTGCATTATTCCACAATAAACCTTTCATTTGTTTTCTATTCACTCTGAGGGTAAGTCGTTTAGTCCTTGTGTTGCACCATTCAATGACCACTGATCAGCTGAACTCCATTTGAAACTAAATTACTTCTAAGTGGCAGAGTGGAGGGGAGAATGTAGACTGTTCCAGCTGCTACGGGTCAGGCAAACACCTCCGTCGCCATGCTGTGAAAACG
Source organism: Amblyraja radiata (assembly GCF_010909765.2). Lineage (NCBI taxonomy): Eukaryota > Metazoa > Chordata > Chondrichthyes > Rajiformes > Rajidae > Amblyraja > Amblyraja radiata. Next base: position 39,671,005 of record NC_045978.1, on the reverse strand, counting down.
GAGAGGATGAGAAGGAGTTTCTTCCCAGAGGCCATTAGGACTGTAAACTCCTATCTCACCAGGGACTAACTTACTGTGCCATTTTACTATTGTGTGGTGTCTTTTTAAAATTGCAGTTTTTTCTTTTGTCCTCCCACAAATATGTAATATGTCAATATGTGACTCTGTTCCATTCTGTTTTGTAGTTTTTTTGCACAATCCGCAGGCATTGACACTTTCATTTCACAGCACATCTCGTCTGTGTATGTGACAAATAAACTTGACTTGACTTGACTTGACTTGGGCAGTCTTCACTGGCACAATAATTAGGCAGCAAATTATCTGTTTACGTAGCGTTGAAGAATTTGCTAAATGTGCTGCCACTTTGATGGCTGCCTGGGTCAGATCTTTGTCAGCACTCGAAATCAGTTATTTCTTTACAACCAGCATTTTTAATATGCCAGTTAACTTGCTGTAAGGTTGACAGCTTAGTTTGTGTGGGTTCTGTGGGCAAAGAACCCCCATAATCCAGCTAAAATAAAAACATAGGGAAGATTACACCTTGGTGACTTGAAGGTTGCTAATGTTGTGCCTCTATTTAAGAAAGGTTGCAAAGAAAAGCTTCGGAACTATAGACCATTAAGCCTAACATCTGTGATGGGCAAGTTGCTGGAGAGGATTCTGAGAGGTACAATTGGATAGACCGAGGCTGATTAGGGACAGTCAGCATGATTTTGTACGTGGGAGATCATGTCTCACAAATTTGATTGAATTGTTTGAAGAAGTAACCAAGAGGACAAAGCTGTAGACATTGTCTATCTGGACCAGTAAGGCCTTTAATGAGGTTCTGCATGGTAGGTTGCTCTGGAAGGTTCGATCGCATGGGATCTAGGGACAGCTAAAGAATTGGCTTCAAGGAAGGAAGCAGAGGGTGGTAGTGGAAAGTTGATTTTCAGACTGGAGGGTTGTGACTAGTGCTGTGCCTCGGGGATGTGTTGGGTACATTGATGGTTGTGTTTTATATCACCGATTTAGATGAGAATGTGCAAGGCATAAGTAGTGTGCTTCCAGATGACACTAACGAAGGTGGTATCGGAGACAGTGAAACGAGTTATCAAAAATTACAGTGGGCTCTTGATAAGTTGGACAAGTGGGCTGAGGAATGGTAAATGGAGTTAATATAGATAAGTGCGAGATGTTGCACTTTGGGAAGTCAGATGTGGGCAGGGCCCTGTGGAGTTTTGTAGAACAGGGGGATCCTGGAGTGAAGGTAACAAATTCCCTGAAAGGGACGTCATAAGTAGATAGGGTGATAAAGAAGACTTTTGGTACATTGGCCTTCATCAATCAATAGAAGTGGGGGTGTTCCATTACAATTTTACAAGACATTGGTGAGGTCACAGTTGGAGTATTGTGTTCTATTTTTGTCACCTTGTTATGGGAAGGATGTTATTAAGCTGGAAAGAGCCAGAGAAAATTTACAAGGATGTTGCCAGGACAATAAGGAGAGATTGGAGAACTCTAGGACCTTATTCCTTGGTGCAGAAGACTGATTTTATAGAGGTGTATACAATTATAAGGGGAATTGCTAGGATTACTGCACATGGTCTTACCCAATGTAGCAGAATCAAGAACCAGCGGTTTAAGGTGAGAAGGGAAAGATTTAATAAGAACCTGAGAGGCAGCATTTTCACTCAGAAACTGGTGGGTATATGGAAAGAGCTGAACCAGATACGATAACAACATTTCAAAGACACTTGGATAGGTACATCGATAGGAAAGATAGAAGGACCAAATGTGGGCAAATGGGTCTAGCCTAGATGGGTCATCTTGGTTGGCGTGGACGAGTTGAGAACCAACTTGTGGGTTCCCCACTGAATCCAGGTCTTCACCCACAGGCAAGACCTCACATAAAAGTTGTAGATTTGATCAGTCTCTTTATTGTTTCTCCATTTGTTGCAGCCCGAATGAACTGGCGAATGCCGACCAACTGGATAGTAGGATGAAGTCCCTTGGACGGAAACTAGTCAATGACGATGATGATGATGATAATGAAGATGAGGATGATGTTGATATTTGCGACATTGATGTCAGTTCGATATCCTTCACACCACAGAAAAGGTGACTGACAAGCCAAAAGCCACATGTTTATTTTAGTCCTTGAGAACAGCAATTGTTCATTTAGGTGATAAAACCATGGAATGTTTTTGTGATTTGTAATGCTATGAGTATCAATTTACATGAAGAGATGATCCAAGAATGAAACCCTTGCCCCCTCTGCTCCAAATGAGGGATAATGAGTCTGATACCCAGTATTCTTGAGAGTGCAATGGTCACTGTGGGGTTCCTGATTTATATGCAATGGATAGGAATATTGGGGTCACTCTTATATTGCACGATATGGGGCAGTATTATTAAGATCCACTTTATGGGGCATAACAAAGAGAATAATGGCAGTATGATTTCCTGGTGTTCTGGGCAGTATTATTAACATCTCTCTTGATACAATTGAGCTGGTTTGCATTGGTTCCCTTGACCAGCTCCATTGCAAGATAGTGTTGAGTGGAATTGGTCATCGTGTATTTGACATTCCCATTCTTTGAGAGATACGCAGGATGACCTTGGTTGCTCAAACTCCTTGGGGGATGTAATGTACTGTGCAGAGAATTACTCTGTGCCATTGGGTGGCTGATTCCATGTCCATCACTCTCCTGCTAAGGTGTGTGATAAACATGCAGACACAAAGAACCGCAATTGTCGGTTTATCAAAACAGACACAAATTGCTGGAGTAACACAGCAGGTCAGGCAGCATCTCTGGAGGACATAGATGGGTGACGTTTCAGCTCTGGACCTTCTTCAGACTTTAACGTGTCTTCATTTCTAAGTTTAACATCTTAATTTCTATTCACAGTCGTTCAAGGTTTTCCACTAAGGCAGACCTACGTACGTCTAGAATACAGAATTTCCAGGTAATGAAGATTAAGTATTTATTTTGAATTGCATTATGAGATGAGCCTTATTCAGAGTTGCATAGAATTTGTGGCATAGAAACTATTTAGAGTCATACAGCATGGAAACAGATCTTTCAGCCCAACCTGCCCATGCCGACCAAGATGCCCCATCTACACTAGTCCCACCTTCCCGCATTTGGCTCGTATCCCTCTAAACCTTTCCTATCCATGTACCTGTCCAAATGTCTTTTAAATGTTGTTATAGTACCTGGCTCAACTACCTCCTCTGGCAGCTCGTTCCATGTACAAATCACACAAAGTGTGAAAAGTTGCTCCTCAGCTTCCTATTAAATCTTTCCCACTCGCCTTACCCTATGTCATCTAGTTCTTTTGGCCCATGCATCCCAAGAGATCTAACCATTGGGCCAGTCTCCAAAGTGAGACCTTGTCAAATACTTTATTGATGTCTTCTTGAGGGCCTCCAGACTACCTATGGAAATGAGATTTCTTCCAACCTGCTCCCACAAAGCTGTAAACCATCAGACCAATCTCTCCATCTTCTGCCATTCTTCACTGTTTTGTGCATCAGTTTTGTCCCAGGTGTGTCAGAGCCCACTGCATTCATCATGGCATTGGAGTACCAATGAACAGTGGGATGAGTACTATTGTAAGGTGTGACATATGTAGCAATTCTTGTGCTTTTTCCTTCAGATTGCGATTACCATATCTGAGGCACGTAAGCTAATCGGTGTCAACATTGACCCTGTGGTACACGTGAGAGTGGGAGATGACAAAAAACACACGTCTACACAGAAGTCCACCAATTGCCCATTCTATAATGAGGTAACTGTCCATTACTGTAGCTACTGCAGACGGAATCGTTCCGAAATAAAGAGAATCATGTTGGGAATTTATTGTTAAAGAATATCTTTTGTATATTAGAAGGAATCTAATTTATGGGGTATGAACAGTGGTAATAGATCTGATTTTCAAAGTGCACCAGATAGTATTTTGGGGTCTGGTGTTTAATAGGGTATTGGAGTATAATTTGGAGCTTGCAGTGACAGTGTTATAAGGAACTTGGTTGTAATGGACTTGTTTTTATGTTTTCATTATGATCTTCTTGTTTTATTTCTTCCTAGTATTTTGTCTTTGAATTCCAAGAACCAGCAGCTGTCTTGTTTGATAAAATCATTGAAATTGTTGTAAGTATGAAGCCCTTTAACTATTGAGTTGAATTGTCATCAAATATTCAAAAACTGAAAAAAATGATTTTTGATTGTGATTGAAAATGTCTGCACAAGTGGTATCCCCTGCTTCAATGCACGATGCATGCTGACAGCATTTTAGACTTTGTCCTTTAATTTTATTCAGCGTTAATTGGGGAAAAAATGTCCTGCATCTACCCTGTCTATACCCCTCACAATGTTATATACATCACCCATCTCCCCTCTCAACCTTTTCCACTCCAGGGAGAACAGCCCTGACCTGATTGACCCGCTCCGTCCCAGACCAGTCCCTGCTGGCTCTCTGTACCTTCTCCAGTGCTGCCCAATCTCCCTCTACTGCGATGACCAGTAGAAGTCTGACCAACGTTTCCTAAGAAGGGCTATTTATAATGTGCTGCCATCACCGTAGAACCTCAAACAATGGGTAGGTGAGGGCCCAGCGTGTCCCTTGTATTCAGAGGCAGCTACGTTGAGGCATATTTTGTCAGGATGTAATACTAGTCTTTCTCAGGGTTGCTATACTTGGCTGCATAACCAGGTCTTAAAGTGTAATTCTGCAGCAATTGAGAGGAGGACAAAGGACATTTATTGTCACATATACCAATTGGTGTTGTGAAATTTGAGTTGCCATTTACAGCACACCAATAAAAATAAAACACAACATTAAAGAATTTAACATTAAACATAAAAAAACATCCCCCCACAATGGTTCCCACTGTGGGGGTAGGCAACAAAGTCCAGTCCTCTTCCTCTTGTTCACCCATGGTCGGGCCTATTGAGGCGTCCGCAGTTGCCGCAACGGTGGCCCGATGTTACAGGCCCTCTCATCGGATAATGGAGCTCCGGCGTCGGGAGAGCCCTCTCAGCGACCTGGAGTGTCTGGAAGGGCAAAGGAGAGCACAGGTGAATTCAGTCGGCATCAGGGCTGAGAGGGTAGCGATTCATTGTGTCCGTGAGGGAGAGAAAGGTAGACGAGGGAAGTTTTCAGACAGGCATGAGTTGGGCCAGTTACGGGGAACCAGTGATTGGGAGATGCAGGTAGATTTGGGAGGAAAGCTTGTTTGTTCCGCAAGAAATAGTTACCACTTGTTTGAGGCCTGATAAAGTGTTATGGTCAGTTAGTCACTGGGATAGTGTATTTTATAGAACTGAAGGTGCCTTGGGAGAACTTAGTGGATGAGGCTTATGAAAGGAAAAAGCTTAGATATGTAGGATCTGCTTAGATCAAAGCTTAGATCTGGGATGCCAGAACCAACTGTTGAGCCTTCCTGAGGCCTTGTGGGCCTAACTCAATGAAACATCAGTGAAGGGAGGTGCCCACTTGATAACCCCAATAATATACTTGCATCTAATATAATTAGATGCCCCACTACACAGCGGAATGTTTCCTATAAATGGGCACAGAAAGATGTTAACAACATAAAGAGTTGCCTTAAAGTAATGAATGAGTGTGGGGAGAATACTCCCAGATTTGTCTCTCATTACTTGGATGAACTGCCGCCGGTGACATTTTCTAACATGGATGTCTCGAGCCTACTTGGGAGAATGGAGCAGCTGTACGCTGAGGTCTGTTCTATGAAGCACGTCATGCAGCTACAGGCTGATGTAAGCGAAGATTTTCGTGCCATCACAGTGGAAATTGATCGCCGAGTGGGTGCATTGGAGCGCACCACTGACCTGACTCGGGGCGGTGGTCTGGATGTGTTGGCGGCGTTGGATGGAGCCATTGGCATGGCAGATACAGCACTGGGAGCTGCATTGGCAGGAGCCTCTGGCTTAGTTGTCGGAGTGAGGGCTGCGGCGGAGGGCCTTGCATTAAACGTGGAGAATAGTCCCAGTGGTCTAACTTTGCAAGACTCTCCAAAGTGGAGTCATGTTGTGAAAAAGGGTCAACGTCGTGCTCCAGACAACACTGTTGCTAAGCCAAAATTGTGCAGTATTACCACCGGGCAGAGGAAGAAATCCAGTAACGCTGTGCCTATTATTGGTACCGGAGCTGTGGGCAACATCAAAATGATTAAGACTAAGCTGGTGAGTGTATTTGCCTCCAAGTTTTCACCGGATCTAGATGTCAGAACTTTATCTGTCCATCTTAATGAAAAACTTAGCTGTGAGGTTACCTGTCAAAAGATTGATATTGTACACAGTAGATACAGTTCATTTAAAGTATCTGCGGAATGCAATGAGGTTGGCGAAATGTACAATCTGGAGCTCTGGCCAGAAGGGGCATTTGTCCGGCGCTATTACAAGCTGTGGAGGGTTGGAGTCATCGGATCAAGCACTGCGCCTACTGCGGGGGGAATGAGTCTGCCTGCTGGTGCTAGGGGCATTCACTAGACTCGCTAAATGAACATCTGGGTACTATCGTACAACTGTCGTGGCCTACGTTTGGGCCAGACGCAGGGGATAAAGCTCGCCGCTCAGTTGTTGACAACCTCCTGGAGAACTGTGACATACTATGTATGCAAGAGACATTCTTAGCGAAGCAAGACTTGGACAAACTTAATTCTCTCAAATGACAACTTTCATGGGGCTGGGGAGTCTACAACTGACCTTGGCATGGGAATAGTCAGAGGTAGGATACCAGGTGGTGAGGCTATTCTATGGAACAAGAAGCTTGACTCATCAGTAAATGTGATTCGGCTTGATGTTGACTGGTGCATTGCCATACACTTTACTCACAACGACAAGGAATTTGTTATCCTGAATGTATATACACCCTATGAAGGCCATCAGAATGAGGATGAATATTTAAATAGACTTGCTTTCATCTATTCTTTCATTCAAAACAATAATTATTGTAGTGTATATGTCATTGGGGATATGAATGCAGATGTCTCAGATAGGAACTCATTATTTGCCAATCATATAGCTCAGTTCTGTCAAGATAATAATTTAATATTGTCATGCAAAGTGCTTTTACCTACAGATAGTTATACTTATATTAGTGAGGCCTGGCACACCACATCATGGCTGGACCACTGTATTAGTACAGCTGATGCACATGCCTCATTGGGGTGTATGAGCATTCTGTACGGGGCAGCAATGACTGATCACATACCTGGTGCTATGACAATAAATGTTGAACACATACCTGTGGTATCCAGAGATAGAAATAGCTTTAAAACAGAAAAACTGGACTGGTCAACGCTTACAAAGGAAGACATCCTAGCCTATTATGCCCATCAGATAAATCCTTAAGCAATATTCATCTACCTAAAGATGCAATAATATGTAGTAATGTTAATTGGAAAGATATGAAGCATAGGAGAGATATCTGCTCCATGTATAATGATATAGTAAGCGCTTTATATGTAGGCAGTAAGCCCTACTGCAAGCATAAAAATAAGATACATAACATCAGACCTGGCTGGAATAAGTATGTAGCTGAGTATCATACTGAAGCCCGTGAAGCTACCAAATCATGGGCTATGGCAGGTAGACCCAGACAGGGGCCTGTGTTTGAGCACAAGAAGCTCACTAATGCAAGGTATAAGTATGCTGTTCGCTTCATCTGTAAAAATGAGCAAGCTATGAGGGCTGATTCCATGGCTAAAAAGCTGCTAAGTAACAATGCTACAGATTTTTGGAAGGAAGTGAGAGCTCTTAACAGTTGTAAAACATCTCTACCATGCACTGTAGATGGAATCTCCAGAACAGCTAATATTGCGGAGTTATGGCGACAACATTATAGTACTTTATTCAACTGTGCCCAAGGTGACTTGTATCGGGTGGACAATATTGAGAGTAATGACTCGATGGCGAGTATGTCACATGAGGTGTATCATGCCATGAACAAGCTGTCCAACAACAAAGCAAGTGGCTTGGATCATATCTCTGCTGAACATCTCAAGTGTGCGAGTATGAGGATAGCTCCTCTCCTTGCTATTTGTTTTACTGGCTTTATGATTCATGGCTTGTTACCAGACTCAATGTTGTCTGTCCTGTTAGTGCCGGTCATTAAGGACAAAGCTGGTAAAGTAGGCAGCCTAAATAATTACAGGCCCATAGCTTTAGCCAGCATATTGTCAAAAGTTTTAGAAAGAGTTCTGCTGGATAGAATAAATGAGTTTGTTAACTCCACAGATAACCAGTTTGGCTTTAAAGCTAAACATGGCACTGACTTATGCATATATGCCCTAAAGGAGATTGTAAACAAATATAGAGGCAAAAACTCTTCAATCCTTATGTGCTTTATTGATGCTTCCAAAGCCTTTGACCGTGTTAATCACAGAAAGCTGTTTGGTAAAATGAGTCAAAGAGGGGAGCCTAAATACATTGTTAGAATTCTGGCCTACTGGTATGCCCACCAGACTATGCAAATAAAATGGGGCAATAGGGTCTCAGCCCCATTTGGGGTTAGCAATGGTGTTAGACAAGGGGGAATTTTGTCCCCAGTCCTTTTTAATCAATATATTGATGATCTGTCTAAACAATTGAAAGCCTGTAACACTGGGTGCGTGATTGGTAATATTTTAGTGAACCATATTATGTATGCAGATGATCTTGTGGTCTTTAGTCCATCTAGCGCTGGTCTCCAGCAGCTCCTTACTATATGTTCTGTGTCTGGTGTGGAACATGATATTAAATATAATGCTAGTAAGAGTGCTGTTATGATCTGTAGAACCAAAGAGGATAAATGTCTAAAATTTCCTGATTTTAAATTCTGACAATAATCTTAGTGTCTGTAATAAGGTAAAATATCTAGGGCATATTATTACAGAACAAATGACAGATGATGAGGATATTTATAGGCAACGACGCATGCTGTATGTACAGGCGAATATTCTCTTGCGTAAATTTGGTGCGTGTGCAGATGTGGTGAAGATGTCGCTATTTAGAGCATACTGCACACCACTCTACACTGCGCACCTGGGGTCGAACTATGGAAAGACAAGTTTGCAGAGACTAAAGGTGGCATATAACGATGCCATGAGAACACTGCTAAGGCAACCTAGATGGTGTAGTGCCAGTAATATGTTTGTGGCTGCAGGAGTCAGTACTTTAGAAGCTGTCCTAAGACATCATATGTATAAATTCATTTGCAGGATAAATGACTCTAAAAATGTAATTATTGTGGCCTTGTCAAACATAAGGGTTAGCACTGCACGCTACGAATCCCAGCTGTGGAGACACTGGTATTGTTGTCTCGTTGTAGGACATTGATCATTCTTTTTATCTGGATTTTTAACTTATGTATTGTGTTTTAAAATATATATAATTTATGATGCGTTTATAAGTGATATACTAAGATTCTATATATATTTATGATATTTAATATGCAATGCATTTTTAAAATGTAATGTTGCCCCTTGTCTGGACCTCGAGCCTGTAATAAAGTGTATTATTATTATTATAATTAGTTTTTTTTAAATGGCTAGTTAATATGTAGGTAGTTGATTTTTTGCATATGGAGTTATTTATTGTCCTTTGCATAAGTTGGTGTATTCGGTTAGATAGTTAAATAATACTTTGGCTTTGGGCTTGTTTTTCTTAGTTGAGCTCTTATCCTGGAGTATTTGCATGTACCTTGTGTTTTAATTGTAATTATAATGGTAAAGTTGGAGCAGAACCTTCCTGCTCTCATTTTCATTGCCCTGACTAATGAGAATTGGTGCCCCATATGCCTTCCTAACCACATTATCTACCTGCACTGCCATCTTCAAGGATATTTGGACTTTTACTCCAAGGTTGATCTGTTCCACAATACTCAGTCCCTACCATTAATGGTTGATATCTCAGCCTTATTAGTACTTCTAAAATGTATCTCACTGCATTTATTAGGATTAAACTACATTTTGCCAACACATCAATATAACTAAGACTATCTTCCACACTGTCAACAAATCCACTAGACTTTGTGTCATCTACGGACCTACTGATCATCCTTCCTGCATCCATGTCCAGTCATTCACACATATATGATACTAATGAAGGGTCCCAGTACAGATCCTTGGCACGGGCACCCGGTCACAAAAATAACCCTCGACCATCATCTGCTATATCCTATTGCTAAACCAATTTTGGATCCTATTTGCCTACTAGCAATGAATCTCATGGGCCCCAATCCTTTAGACCAGTCTCCCACTTGGGGCCTTGTCGAAGCCTCACTAAACCATATCTACTGCACTGCCCTCATCTTTACCTCTTTAAAAAATTGAATTCCATTGGTCAAATTAGATCTGCCCTTGATGAAGTCATGCTGGCTAGCTCTGAATAGTCCTTGCTTTTTAAAAATAACATCCTTGCTATCGATATTAGGTTCACAGGTCTATAGTTACCTGGCTTTTCCCCGCTTTTGAGGGAACCAAAACACTGCAGATGCGAAATATCTGAAATACAAACAGAAAATGATGAACGTGTTCAGCAGATCATACGACATCTGTGGAGAGGATAAACAGAGTTAAAATTTCGGGTCAATGATCTTTCCTTGAAACATGCCGGTTCTGATGCAGACAGGAAAATCTGGTTATCCAAAACTGCCAAATTGATCAGTGGAGCCTGAGGGTTGTAATGTGATGTGTTGTTGGAAGACGAGGTACTGTACTGTAAATGTATGTTGACAGTAGAACAGTATAGGAGCTGGGATCAGAGCGAGTGTGGGTGGGAGAGTTAAAGTGACTGGCAATTGTAAACTCATTATCGCCCTCAACCTTCCTTACATTTTATAACTTATTTGGTTTTTCATTTTTTAAAATTCTGATAACAAGTCATGGACCTACAATATTCTCTCCATATATGTTATCTGAATTATTGAATGTATCTAGTGTTCTGTCTTTATGACATGACTTAATGTGCCAGTTTCTGCGTTTAGCACTCTGGTTTGAAACCCAGTTACCCTCGGGGAAGCCCCACGAGTAACTGTGGAACACTGTGATCCATGTTAACCTGCAATGCACCAGTAGCAGCATTGCATGGGAATCGCATATCGTATTCAACTCCTGATGTTAGATCCCTTCACTGGGACGAGACAGGAAGGTCATGGAAATGGTTGTTTACCACTTTACAAGAATTGATGTTCAATTGCTTTAAGCTGTTATGGAATAGGAATTTCAGGCATAAATATTGTTCCTCGTCTACCCTAACTTCAACAGTCGTATTGCTCCATCCTTCATCAGATAGACCAGATAGATCTGAAATCAAATCAGTTACACAAATCAGCAGCCAGTGTGTTTAAATTGCTTAGAGTGAACTTGTGAGGAAAACTATTTTGGAGAGGCAACATGGTTGAAATAATTGTACTTGTTGCTTCAGGTGATTCATGCAAAAAGAATCCCATTCACCGGAGTTCAGCTTGGATTGTTCAGGATTGATGCTGGAACTGTTCATCAGCAGCCTGGTAAGCACATGGCCTCAGCGATGTTTCACACTGTCTCCCCAGTACACCACAGTAGCTTGTCACAATGTGGCCCAATGCCTTTGCATGAATCTAGCTGTGGGATATGTACAGGCGGGGGTGTGTGTGTGTGTGTTTTTCTCACCTTTGTGCATGGAATCCGAAATGTTGCCATATGTAAACTTAAAACAAGGCTGCGGACTTTCCGTGACTGCTTCTGGATTTTGTTTAGTATAGAGATAGTCTGCGCCAATCAACGATCACCCATACGCTAGTTCTATCCCACTCACTAGGGACAATTTACAGAGGTCAATTTACTTACAAACCTGCACGTCTATGGAATGTGGGAGAAAACCGGAGCATCCGGAGAAAATGCACAAGATCACAGGAAGAACGTACAAACTCCACACAGACAGCAACCTTAGTTTGGATTGAACTTGGTTCTCCAGTGCTGCAAGGCACTGTGCTACTGTGCAGTAATATTCACTTTAATCTATTAATGTTTAAATAAATACATTTTGCAAAAATTCCGGCTTTGCAGTGCCTGTTCTGATGCTGCTGCTTAATCCTAACAATTGGATAATTCCAATTCCAAAAATTGTTTAGTTCAACCAATGATTTTGAATGTTACGAGGTAACCTTTATCAGCCCAGCCTCATTCATTCGATATTGTTTCTTTCACTCTGTGTTTATAATTTTATCTACATTGCACTCTGTTTGCTCATTCCAAATTGTCCCTGAAATTTAGTAGCTTACTTTCATAAACTTTGAGAAATTATCAATCGTTCTATTTTTTTCCAGATCATGGTTTTTATCAGAAATGGGCTATTCTGACTGACCCAAAGGACACTAAAAGTGGCATCAAAGGTTTTGTGAAATGTACAATTACGGTGATGGGGAAAGGTGATTTCCAGGCGTTGGTGCCGAGTGTCACCACCAAACAGGATGACGACGTTGAAAAGTGAGTAAAGGGCCTGTCCCACGGGCATGCGACCTGCATGCGGCAAGCGCGACCTAACCCAAGGTTTCCGTGCGGTTCCCGGAGGTTTTTGTCAGTCTCCCTACCTTCTTCCACTACATGCAACCTCCGACAACCACCTGCAACCTCCGGGAACCGCACGGAAGCCTTGGATAGGGCGCAAAGTCTCCAGAGGTTTCCGTTCAGGTTTCCTAAGTGGGACGGGCATTAAGGTCATAGCCGCAGAATTAAAGGACGTTCTTTTAGGAAGTAGTTGAGGAGAAATTTATTTAGTCAGAGTGGTGAATCTGTGGAATTCTTTGCCACAGATGGCTGTGGAGGCCAAGTCAGTGGATATTTTTACGGCAGAGATAGATTTTTGATTAGTACAGGTGTCCGAGATTATGGGGAGAAGGCAGAAGAATGGGGTTAGGAGGAAGAGATAGATCAGCCATGATAGAATGGCAGAGTAGACTTGTTAGGCCGAAAAGCCTAATTCTACTCTTTATGTCACTTATGACCTTATGACAGCCAGTCTGGTCTGAGAACTAGGAAGACCTCCACCATTGCACACGCATGCACATTCACTTTCATCTTACGGCAAGATAATCTGAGGACCCTCCCCCTCGTCCTGAAGTAGAGGTCCAGTTAGTTCCCCTCCATCCATGTTTGTTCATCTCAGACTCCTTGACAAGGGTGGTGCTATAGTGGTTTGGCAACCAGATCCTTGTCTCATAGAGGCCATATAGCAACTCTCAGATGTTGAAAAAACCCTGCAAATGATGGGTATGACATGCTGTGGCAGAGAGATAGTGCAGAAGGAAAACAAAGTAGATAGTTTAGTGACGAATATCTCCTATGCGCCCAATATCTGAGGCAGCTCTCTCCAAATTCCTTCAGTTCTGTCATATCTCTCCTGGGCACATTCTTCTCCATTGCCGAGGATGACAGATCAGTTCGTGTACCTCGACCATACAAGCGACCTCACATTACAGCCACACTGGTAATGGGAATTCACCATTACAGAATAACAAATGACTACCCACACATTTAAGATATGCAATAAAACTCAACCTGACAGAAATTAGATTCCAAAAATTATTGGGCGGCAGGGTGGCCAGTCCCACTTAGGCGACTTTTTAGGCGAGTGCAGGAGACTCTGCGCTCTCCTCATGATCGCCACATGGTCGCTGGTAGTCTCTGATGAGTCTCCTTCATAGTCGCGAGGAGTTCCCGCATTCTGGGAACAAGTTGCCGCCTCAGTATGGTCGCAGCATATTTTTCAACATGTTGAAAATTTTTCTGCGACGAAAAATTGGTCGCCTGGTACAATGTGAATGTGTCAGTGAACACTTGTCATTGTCTTTAGATCTGGGGACTCCTGTATCCGTCATTTCTCTTTCTCGTCCTCAGGCCTACATCTTGATTTCTCACTCACATTATTTTCTATTGCAGGAATCTCTTGCTTCCAAAATTAGTGCCACTTGAGCGGCCCTGGGCCAAGTTCTACATCAAGTTGTACAAGGCAGAGGACCTGCCCAGCATGAACTCTGGGTTCATGGGGAGTCTGTCAAAGATTCTGGGTGAAAATAAAGTTTTCATTGATCCTTACATTCAAGTCACGTTTGTGGGGCAGCAGGTAAAGATTTCAAATATATTCTTTAAAATTCTGAGCGGAGCCTCAACATTATTTCTCATCATTCTCTGCTTCCCAGGGATGTTCTCGGATGACATTAACTTACAAAACTGATGGCTGGAAAATGACAACTGGTCAATCAGAGTTGCCCAAAAGGCCATCGTGTTCAAACCCTTCTTGTGCTCTTTATGAGTGAAATGTCCCAAAGTGTCCAATAATCAAGCTTGCCTGGGCAACCCCTAATGGCTACATCACTTGTGTTATTTAAAGAGAAACATGATTTTTGCCCCGAGGGGGAATCTTCCAGTTTCTGTTGGCAGTTTATAGAACCACAGACCCTCAGCAGGTTACAGCTTCCAGAGACCTCCACTATATCAGTGACTAGGCAACTGCTTTGTCCGCTATGGCCACCTGCAGCTCCTGGTTCCCAGCCCTTCCCATTCCCACAGTGACTTGTCTGTCCTCAATCTCTTCCCATGCTAAAACTGAGGCTAAATGTAAACAAAATAAACAGCAGCTCGTATTCCATCAGGCCAGTCTGGAACCCAATAGCATCAACATTGAGTTGTCCAATTTTAGCTACTCTGTACCCCCTCTGCCCCTTCCTCCCTCCTCCTATCTCCCCTGGTCCTCCGACACAGCACCTTCTTCCCACAATATCTTCCCCAGTCCCCTTTAAACCCTGCTTCTTCCCACCAATCTATTCCACCTACCCATCACCCTGCACTCCTCCCACTGAACCTCCACTCCCACCAACTGCTCACCTCTCCCATCCCTCTGTCGTTCCCATCTCTTTCAGTTCCAATCTACACCTTCTTTTCCTATTAGATTCCAGATCCCGCAGCCTCTGGTTGTCCAATGATCACCTCCTTGCCTCGGTGGTTCTCTCCACCTTGACTGTCATCAGCTCCTCCTCACCTGTATTCACCTGCCGCTTGCTAGGTCTTGCCCACCTCTGGACTCCGTTATTGAGTTCCATGTTGTCGTTTCTGCAGGGAATTCGACAACCGCAGGGATTTGGTCCTTGCCGAAAGTAACATTTTTCTCTCAATCACAGGGAGAAACATCAGTGGATAGCAACACGACAAACCCAGTCTGGAACGAACAAATCACTTTTGTTGAGATGTTTCCTCCACTTGCTCGACGTATCAAAATTCAACTTATTGATGATGCTAATATTAATGATGTTGCTATAGCAACTCACTTCCTTAACCTACACCAAATATCTGATTCCAGGATAAATGGTGAGTATGAGGGGCTAATTTTTGCTTCCGTGGTTCTTTGTGAAATTTCTAACAGATTGGAGATGGGGCCGCACTCAACCAGAGGAAATCAAATTGGGCAGGTGATGGAAATGCCATTAGAACACTCTGGGACAGTGACCAGTATTCTAAAGTTTCCAGTTAGATATAGTAAAGGGGCTGTCCCACTGTACGAGTTTACCCAAGAGCTCTCCCGAGTTTAAAAATAAACCAATCTCGTGGTAAGCACGTAGAATGTACGTAGTGGGTACGTCGGAGCTTGGGACGTCTCTTAGCGGCTCGTAACGCTAACGGCTGGTACTCGGGAAACGCTGTAAGCTCGTGAAGACTAGTGAAGATTTTTCAACATGTTGAAAAATGTCCACGAGAGTCCCGAGTACCTACGAGCGGCTATTACCGTAATTCTCTGAGTTCGAATCAGGGGAAACTCGGAAGAACTCTTGAATTAGCTCGTACGGTGTGCCAGGCTCTAAAAGAATAAGGTCCCTGATTGGGGAAAGATTGGTTTGGGTGGACCTGGAGTCTGTAGACTGGGGAGCAGATGCTTTTGGATAAACCAACTCTCACTGACAAGTAGGGAGTCAGTCGGAGTTGAGGGCCAGCATGTTCGGGTAGGGGTGAGAGGCAAAGATGGCTAGATTAGGAAACGTGGAAGGACAAAGGATATTGAATGTTCAATCAAGATAAAAAGCAAGTGGCAGGAGGTACGGACAACTGGGATTGAGGAAGTCTCTCGAGGAATATAGAATGCGTTGGTGGCGGCACGGTGGCGCAGCAGTAAAGTTGCTGCCTTGCAGCGCTTGCAGCGCCAGAGACCATGATTTGATCCTGGCTACGGGTGCTGCCTGTACGAAGTTTGTACGTTCTCTCCATGACTGCGTGGGTTTTCTCCGAGAACTTCGGTTTCCTCCCACACTCCAAAGACGTAAAGCTTTGTAGGTTAATTGACTTGGTATGAATGTAAAAGAAAAATGTCCCTAGTGTAGGATAGTGTTAATGGGCGGGGATCACTGGTTGGTGCAGACTCGGTGGGCTGAAAGGCCTGTTTCCACACTGTATCGCTTAAGCTAAACTAAACTAAATTAAACTCGGGGGAACAAAACTAGGAGCTAAAAGGGTCACAATTATCTATGGCAAGTAAGATTAAGGGAATTTCTATGATATGCTATAAAATTGTCAGGAACAAGAGTTGGGAAAGAGTGGGTCCCTCAACAAACACATGGGTAATCTATCTGGAGACGGTCACAAGAAGAAGGACATGGGTGAGTAAATGGAGGGAAAGCTGGATAATCTGGAACGGGTCAGTATTTAGAAGGAGAAGGTGTTAGATGTTGTGGAATGCATTGGAACATAGAACAGGACAGCACAGGAAACAGGCTGTGTTTAAGAAGGAACTGCAGATGCTGGAAAATCGAAGGTAGGCAAAAGTGCTGGAGAAACTCAAGCGGGTGCAGCAGCATCTATGGAACCCTTTGGGTTTTGGCCCGAAACGTTGCCTATTTCCTTTGCTCCATAGATGCTGCTGCACCCGCTGAGTTTCTCCAGCACTACCACAGGATACAGGCCCTTTGGTACATGATGTCGGTGCCCAATTTGATGCCTGTCAAATTCATCTCTGCCTGCATGTTGTTGATATCCCTCTGCTATTATTTTCTCATTGGTAAGTTCTGGTTACTTCTCAGCTGGTTTCTACCCAACCTTCGGCCCAGCATGGGTCTACCTCTACGGCTCTCCGCAGAATTCTGTGCTCAGGGATGCCCATCGGGACCTGAACGAGGGACTGGGTGACGGGATATATTACCGAGGACGAATACTTATGGCAGTGTCAGTCGACGTGTTCAGCTCGATCTCAGCCGTTCAAACCGACAAAGGAAGAAACGCCAAAAGGGGCTTGAGCAAATTCAAGAAAAAAAGCAAGAAATCCAAGTCGAAGACAATAGAAGAGAGTCAAAAGCAAAATGGTGATGAAGATGGAGCGAATGCCCTGGAGCAACCGACTGCGATGGAAGTGAGCGTGGACTCTGTTCACCCTGTGCCAGAAGTAAGTCGAGAATCAACATCAATGTGAAATTCTTGCAGTGCAGGGATTGTCAAGTCACAGAGGGATTTAGAAACATAGAAAATAGATGCAGGAGGAGGCCATTCGGCCCTTCGAGCCAGCACCGCCATTCATTGTGATCATGGCTGATCGTCCCCTATCAATAACCCGTGCCTGCCTTCTCCCCATATCCCTTGACTTCACTAGCCCCTAGAGCTCTATCTAACTCTCTCTTAAATCCGTCCATTGACTTGGCCTCCACTGCCCTCTGTGGCAGGGAATTCCACAAATTCACAACTCTCAGGGTGAAAAAGTTTTTTTTCTCACCTCAGTCTTAAATGACCTCCCCTTTATTCTAAGACTGTGGCCCCTGGTTCTGGACTCGCCCAACATTGGGAAAAGATTTCCTGCATCTAGCTTGACCAGTCCTTTTATAATTTTATATGTTTCTATAAGATCCCCCCTCGTCCTTCTAAACTCCAGTGAATACAAGCCTAGTCTTTTCAATCTTTCCTCATTTGACAGTCCCGCCATCCCAGGGATCAATCTCGTGAACCTACGCTGCACTGCCTCAATCACAAGGATGTCCTCCTTCAAATTAATGGCTGGAGCCAGAAGAAGGGGGCAAGTTACTAAATGAGTATTTTGTATCAGTATTGACCAAGAAGGAGTAGGAGGATAGTGAGATCAGGGAAGGGTGTTGCTGATGTTCTAGATTATCTTGATATCAAGAAGGAGGTAGTGTTGGATCATAAGTGATAGGAGCAGGATCAGGCTATTCGGCCCATCAAGTCCACTCCACCATTCAATCATGGCTGATCGATCTCTCCCCCCTAACCCATTCTCTTGCCTTCACCCCATAACCCCTTAAGAACATTAAAGTGGATGAGTCCTCAGAGCCTGATGGGATCTATCCTTGTATAATGGGGGGAGAACGGGGTGGACTATCCTGGGACCTTAACAATATTGTTCAATCTGGGTAACATCTCTGCTCGTACAGAGCAGCTGGCTGAGACCTCTTGAGCTCGCCAACATACCCACCACCTCCTGATCCTTCTACCATCCCTGTTGTATCTAGAGTGGTATCTCACAGCTTACACATGGTGACTGCCTGACAGAGGCACCTCTCCTGTTACTGATGAGTACTGATGATTGATGATGTAGGCTCTTTGATTGTAGCAGCAATGGATGCCTCAAATGTTAGACCACATGCTGCAACTTGTTCTTAAGGCTATATAGCCACTTGATGTAATTCAATGGTAATTTATTGCTATGTTGTTTTTCAGGCTGTTACAGGTGAAAAAGAGGAATTCCTTCTTTTTGCTGCATTTTTTGAAGCCACTTTGATTGATCCATCTGTCCGCTCACGACTTCTCAGCTTTGAAGTGTCCATAGGTAGGAACATGCTTAGTTACAGAGTCACTGTGCCAAAATATGACAAATCTTTCAGTTTTGTTCCTGGTGTCAGAGACTTGTGGTGTCAGTTGTAGGTAACATCAGTGCTATAAAAGTAATGCAGCATTTGTCTCTTAATAAAAAACAATGTTTAGCAGAAACTTAAGCCTTAATGATGTCACAAAACGTTTGAAAGTAAGTGAGGAAGTTTATTGGCCAAGTATTCACATACATTGAAAATGCCAAATTCAATTGGTTCAGCTTGGTTTGAAGGTAGGGATTAAGTTAGGGATGGGTCAGGCAGGACTGGTGATGTGGCCTGTAGCATCTTCATACAGACATCAGAGCAGTGACTACCTTGAACAAAGCCCAGTGCCTTGTGTATGATGGAACAGGCAGAGCAAGCAGGAGGAATTAAATCTGAAGCGTGAGGTGATGTGTACAAAATCACAGGTAACAAGGTGTAGTGTAGGAAACTTTACCCCATAACAGTGGCAGCACAGTGGCATAGCGGTAGAGTTGGTGCCTCATAGCGCCAGAGACCTGGGTTTGATATTGACTAGCAATGCTGGCTGTACGGAGTTTGTATGTCCTCCCTGTTACCGCTTGAGTTTCCTCCGACTGATCCGGTTTCTTCCCACATTCTAAAGACGTGCGGATTTGTACGTTAATTGGCTTCTGTAAATGGCTTCCAGGGTGCAGGATGCGAAAATGTGATAGTGGTCGGCGTGGAATCGGTGAGCCAAAGGGCTGGTTTCCACGTTAAATCTCTAATCTAAACAGAGGTGTCCAAAGTGAGATGGCATAAATTTAGGATGAGGGTTAAGAGGTTTAGAGGAGATGTGAGGAAGAACATTTTCATCAAGAGGCAAGTTGGAATCTACTCAGTGCCTGGATGGGCAGTAGATGCTGATAGTTCACAACATTTAACAAGCATCTAGGTATGGAAAGTTTCAGAGGTCGGAAATAAATTAGAGAGTTCAGGGGAATGGATGGGTGCAATGATTCGAAGGAAGATCAGGACTAGGGCTTGAGAAGATGCTGGGTTCTGTGTCAATCGGTCAGCTTGTGTAGCTAAAATGTCACAGCATTGACGATGCGTGGGGAAATGGGAAAGTGTTTCCATGTTTTATGTCAGTTTTCCAGGATCTGCAACATTTCATTTTTTTTATATAACGAGAAATGTGCAAAAGTCTTATTGTACCAATGACATCGCATTCACATTATGCTATTTAAAGTGGAGGCAGAGGAGAGTGCAGATGTTGGAATCAGGAGCTAATCTGATGTAACATTAACGGTTCCGTTCTGTCCCCAGATGCTGCCTAACCCACTAAGTCCCTCCAACAATTTGCTTCTTGCATGCTATTCAAAGTATGTGGCATAGGTTGTGTGCAGTTCTGGTCACCCCATTACAGGAAGGATTGCACAGACAATTTTGGTGACGTCAGCAAACCTACCCACCAAACATGTCCAGAAGATAGACACAAAAAGCTGGAGTAACTCAGCGGATTAGACAGCATCTCTGGAGAAAAGGAATAGGTGACGTTTTGGGTTGAGACCCTTCTCCAGACTGAGAGTCAGGGGAAAGGGAAACATTTATGCCCAGATCATTTTTATTTATTTATATATTTATTTGATTCTTTATTTCCAACAGAATAAAAGAATAAAAAGCTAGTGTGAAACAGCATACAAAAAACAAAACAAGAATATTTATAAAGTATCATAAACAATATCTATAAATAAATGAAATCGTATGTGTCCGAAAAGGAGCAGGAAGAAGCCAAAGCTTATTAATTCCCACCCCTTATTCAACTGCTTATAATTACCTTAGTCAAATTTAGCAGCTATATGTACACCATATGTACACCAGCAGCTATATGTACATCAAATTATTTACATTTATACGCTAATCAAATATTTACAGCCATACAAAAAAGAGAGGAAAAAAGAAAAGAAAAAACCCTCACATACTATGTATCTCTTAGTCATAGATACAACCCATCATCCTATAATCACCCTTCCCAATACAATCAGTATAACAAATATCCCACTCACAATCACCTATCCTCATCCCAATATCCTTTTAAAAACGTGTTTTTGTACATCTTTTTAAACTGAATTATGTTTGTGCTAAGTTTTATCTCCTGCTCCAGACCATTCCACAAATTCACCCCACAGATTGCTATGCACACACTTTTAAGAGTTGTTCTGACATTGAGTTTTATATAAATTCTATATATGTTGTCCTGTAATCTATGAGGGCGGAGCATCAGTCGGAGTATGAAGGAAAGCTGTTTATTGTGAATATATTTTGCAGGTAACTGCGGCAAATTGGTAGAAGTTGTGACAAAAAAGAAGAAAGAAGTTAAAGTGGAAGAGAGTGAAGAACATAAATCGTTACTGGAAACAGGAGACTCCGAAGATGAATTGGAGAATACTGAAGTTAATTTATTTCCAAAAGATAACTCAATGATACCACCCAGAAAAGCCGAGAGCACAGAATATGACAGGTACACGTGAAAATTCATCAAATAATCCCTTTTAAAGATTATTTCAACCATCACAGTGTCATTGCAGGTCAAGGGAATTAATGCAGTGTCCTGTCTGTAGGCTTTTCCTGTGGAGATTGCTGCAGCATTAAATGGGAAATTGGATCAATATCTCAACTATCACAGTGCTGTGCAGGCATGGGCTATTGATGGGGGACGATCAGCCATGATCACAATGAATGGCGGTGCTGGCTCGAAGGGCCGAATGGCCTCCTCCTGCACCTATTTTCTATGTTTCTATGTTACTGCGTTTCATTTGCTAACATGCCAATGTTTCCTTTATTTCAGATCCTATTGTTGCATTCCATACCTTTATGAGAAACCATGTGTGTATGTCTGGAATTGTTGGGAAGACTATTCCTGGCGCTTGTATAACAGCAATGTACTTGCAAAGGTAGCAGAGAGACTGGTAGGAACATTATGAATACTTTGCCACCTTGCTGTACTGTACTTGAACATTTTTAACCTAGTGGTTAGAGGTTTTACAATTAGTACCTTGTACTTTCTGAAGAGTGCACCAGGGACTATTACTGGATGTAGTGACAGTCTTTACGACGTCTCAAGGTTTTAGTCCTCGATAGTCACTAATATGCTGGCTATGGTTTATAAGGTAATCTTACGCATTCCACAAGCTCTGCACCTGACATTCAAAGCCATCAATAGACAATAGGTGCAGGAGTAGGCCATTCGGCCCTTCGAGCCAGAACCGCCATTCAATGTGATCATGGCTGATCATCCACAATCAGTACCCCCTTCCTGCCTTCTCCCCATATCCCCTATTTTTAAGAGCCCTATCTAGCTCTCTCTTGAAAGCATCCAGAGAACCTGCCTCCACCACCCTCCGAGGCAGAGAATTCCACAGACTCGCAACTCTCTGTGAGAAAAAGTGTTTCCTCGTCTCCGTTCTAAATGACTTGCTCTTTATTCTTAAACTGTGGCCCCTGGTTCTGTCGAAAGAAGAATATTCCAGAAACACTTGATTAATAGTTCCTTTATTGTAGTAGTAGTAGTACAAAACAGTAAAATCACTCATAAAAACTCTTTCTTGTATAAGTACATCGTCTTCCAGCATATATACGTGTCATTCATACTCGTGATCATGGTTGAAAACTATATCTTCCCCCTAGTCTTCGCCAAACTAAACTAAAACTATCTGGGCGTCTGCACCGGAATCCTTGCCACGAACACGCCCCAGACTACGTATAAATCCCACCCACATAATTACAGGCAGATAAAATTAAAGGAAACTGGATATAATTATAATATACTGAGTGAAGCTTAGTGGCTACTGCACTGCAAGTTGGACAGTTTTATACTGGACAATTTTTACATTTATCAAGCCTATTAATCCAAGTCAATTAATCTACAAACCTGTGCATCTATGGAATGCGTGAGGAAACCGAAATCTCGGAGAAAACCCACCTAGGTCACGGGGAGAACGTACGAACTCCGTACAGACAGCGCCCGTAGTCGGGATCGAACCCGTTGGTCCGGTGCTGCATTTTTGCTGTAAGGCAGCAACTCTACTTCTGCGCCACTGCGACTGCAAAAGCAAATACATTTACGAGGCAGCTAGTGCAGTCATATATTCAGCTTAGGTGTCCTGTCTGAAGAAGGGTCTCGACCCCAAAACGTCACACATTCCTTCTCTCCAAAGATGCTGCCTGCCCCGCTGAGTTACTCCAGCATTTTATGTCTATCTTTGGTGTAAACCAGTATCTACAGTTCTTTCCTACATATATGTTTAGTTTTGTGTTCAGATTTGAACCTTCTCCAGCTTTCTAAGTTAATTCACTGGGACAAAGTGGGAATAAACAAGTGGAAGAGGGAAGCGGGTGCCGTGGCACTGCTCTGAAGAAAGGTCCCGACCCAAAACATCACCTGTCCATTCCCTCAAGAGATGCTGCCTGCCCCACTGAGCTGCAGCAGCCTTGTGTTGTATCACGTGACACAGCGGGTCAGGCAGTCCCTTCCATTCAAGCAGCAGACTCAGTAATGACACGAGATGGCGGGGACGTTGGAACAGATGCAGTGACAGAGTCCCGTGTCAGTGCAGCGCTTCCAGTTCTAAGGAGAAAACAATGTTAAGGGCCTGTCCCACCAGCGTGCGATTGCTTGCGTCTAGCGCGACCAAACGGAAGCGGAGTTCACGCTAAATTAATTGAAGTCAAACTCACCAATCAGCTGGGCAGGAGGCGGGCCGACTGAATTTGGACGTCGCACGGCATCGGGCGGTGACATCATCGCGCAATGCCACGCGCTAGGCATACGCCGTCAAGACGCTGCGTACGCCGTCAAGATGCTGCGTACGCCGTTGAGATGCTGTGTACGTCCTCAATGCCCCTGCAAACCTCGGACAGTGCAAGATTTTTGGAGCCCCGCGTGATGTCGGGACCAGCCCCGCACAACTCCATATGCCTCCGCCGATCGAAGTGGGACCGGCCCCGCGACGCCGTACACCTCAAGCGACCACGGTTGGTCGCGCTAGACGCATGCTATAGCATGCTGGTGGGACAGGCCCTTTAGTTTCAGCCTGGTGGTGCATTTTAGCATCTGTTCATGTGGGTGACCCAAGGCAATCCACTGCTTATTGTACATCCATAATTGCCCCCAAACTCAGTGTATGCATGGCTGCCGGATGAAGTGCAGCACTTTGGAGGAGCTTGAGTATCTCAGTGCCGGTGGCATGGTCAACAATTTACACTCCATCTGCCCAACCTGAAACATCACCTATTCCTGTTCTCCAGAGATGCTGCCTGACCCACTGAGTTACTCCAGCACTTTTTTTTTGTAAACCAGCATCTGCAGTTCCTTTTTTTTCTCTCCATGGTTAATAAGTTTGTGGATGACAGCGGGACTTGCACAGTAAATGGCAGGCCCTACGATTTTAAAACGTTTAATTCTATTTTTGTTTTTTACAAATACAGGAGGATGGGCTGGATGAATTGTTTCACATGGTGAAGAGACCAAAGTCTAATCCAGAGGATTACTTCACTCAAGTCTTGAACGAGTTTGTTGCTGGCTGCAGGTTTTGATTTGTTTTGTCACGTATATATAAATGAGACAAATCTTTCTTTAAGACTGTCGGGGTCCTTGGACGGAGTCGAGGGGGGAGGTGTAGGGACAAGTGTTGCATCTCCTGCAGTTGCAGGGGAAAGTACCTGGGGAGGGGGTGGTTTGGGTGGGAAGGGACAAGTTGACCAGGGAGTTGCGGAGGTAACAGTCTCTGCGGAAAGCAGAAAGGGGTGGAGATGGGGAAATGTGGCTAGAAGTTGGATCCCGTTGGAGGTGGCGAAAATGTCGGAGGATTATATGCTGTATGCGACGGCTGATGGGGTGGAAGGTGACGACAAGGGTGACTCTGTCCTTGTTACGATTGGGGGGAGGGGATGCAAAAGCGGAGCTGCAGGATACCAAGGAGACCCTAGTGAGAGCCTCCTCAATGATGGAAGAGGGGAAACCCCGTTCCCTAAATATGGACTACATTTTATCTGTTTGCTTTGTTGTTACCTTCTCCCAGCTAACAATGATCTATTCTACATTTTCCTTGGTCGCTATTCCCTTTGTCCTGTTTTCACACCTGGCACTTCCTTATCTTTGTACCTCCCACTCCCCTGACATCAGTCTGAAGAAGGGTCACCCATTCCTTCTTGCCAGAGATGTTGCCTGTCCTGCTGAGTTACTCCAGCATTTTGTATCTATCTCCCAGCATCTGCAGTTCCTTCCTTCACATATTATCATAGAATCATAGAATCATAGAAAGTAGGTGCGAGAGTAGACCACCAGGTCCGTCGAGCCCGCACCGCCATTCGCTCATGGCTGAACACTAAACAGACACCCTTACCCACAAACAGTAGACACAAGACACAGAACACAAGACACTACCCTCCCCTTTATACCGCTATCTCCCCTCTCCACCCCAAGAACCGCGTGATCTCCTGGGGGAGGCAAAAAACCGGATAAAAACCCAGGTCCAATTCGGGAAAAAAATCCGGGAAATTCCTCTCCGACCCCAATCCAGGCGATCGACACTTGTCCAGGAGATCACTCAGGTCTTACTATACTAACCATACCTAGGTCCATATCCCTGCCCTCTCCCCGTAGCCCCTTATCCCCTTGGCAGCTAAAAAACCATCTATTTTAGATTTAAATATATTTAATGTTTCTGCTTCCACTGCTCCCTGGGGCAGTGAATTCCATAAATTAACCACCCTCTGGGTGAAGAAGTTCTTCCTCATCTCAGTTTTAAAAGAGCCCCCCCTTATTCTGCAACTATGTCCCCTAGTTCTAGTTTCCCCGATCATTGGGAACATCCTCGGTGCATCCACCCGATCAAGGCCCCTCACGATCTTATACGTTTCAATGAGATCGCCTCTCATTCTTCTAAACTCCAAAGAGTAGAGTTCCAGCCTACTTAACCTTTCCTCATATGTCAATCCCCTCATTGCAGGAATTAATCTTGTAAACCTTCGCTGCACTGCCTCCAGGGCTAGTACATCCTTTCTTAAGTATGGACCCCAGAACTGTACACAGTATTCCAAATGTGGTCTCACTAATACTGTGTACAGCTGCAGCAAGACCTCCGTGTTTTTATACTCAATCCCCCTAGCAATAAAGGCCAAAACTCCATTGGCCTTCCTGATTGCTTGCTGCACCTGCATACTAACTTTTAGTGATTCATGTACTACTACCCCTAGATCCCTTTGCGTTGCATTACAACGCAGCTCCTCCTCATTTAGAAAATAACTTGCCCTATCATTTTTTTTCCCAAAGTGAATGACTTCACATTTATTAGTATTAAATTTCATCTGCCAAGTTGTTGCCCACTCACCTAACTTATCTATATCCTTTTGCAGACTCTTCCTATCCTCCTCATCCCCTACCTTTCCTCCCATTTTGTATCGTCCGCAAATTTTGATATATTACACTTGGTTCCCTCCTCCAAATCATTTATATAAATTGTGAACAACTGGGGTCCCAGCACCGACCCTTGCGGAACCCCGCTAGTTACCGGTTGCCATCCCGAGTATGAACCATTTATCCCCACTCTCTGCTTCCTATTTGTTAGCCAATCCTCTACCCATGCTAATATATTACCCCCAATCCCATAATTTTTTATTTTTAGCAATAGTCTCTTATGTGGCACCTTGTCAAAAGCCTTTTGGAAGTCCAAGTATACCACATCCACCGGTTCCCCTTTATCCACCCGGGTTGTTACTTCCTCAAAGAATTCGAGCAGATTTGTTAAACAGGACTTCCCCTTCACAAAACCATGCTGGTTCTGTCCGATGAAGTCATGTTTATCCAAGTGCCCCGTTAGTGTTTCTTTAATAATTGTCTCTAACATTTTACCCACCACCGATGTTAGACTAACCGGTCTATAGTTACCCGCCTTCTGTTTACTTCCTTTTTTAAATATAGGTGTTACATTGGCCATTTTCCAATCCACTGGGACTGTTCCTGTCTCCAGGGAGTTTTGGAAAATTATCACCAATGCATCCACAATCCCCACCGCTATCTCCCTCAAGACCCTTGGATGTAATCCATCAGGCCCAGGGGATTTATCCTCCTTCAGTCTCATTAATTTCCCTAATACCACCTCCTTGGTGATCTTAATAGTAATTAGCTCCTCCATTCCTACCGCCCCCTGTTTATCCAGCGTTGGAATATTTTTTGTGTCTTCTATGGTGAAGACTGATACAAAATACTCATTTAATGCCTTTGCCATTTCCATGTTCCCCACCAACAACTCTCCAGTCTCACCCTCCAATGGACCAACGTTCACCTTAGCCACCCTTTTTCTTTTTATATAGCTATAAAAACTCTTACTATTAGTTTTTATGTTGTTCGCTAAATTCCTTTCATAGTCTATTTTCCCCGTCTTAATTAATCTCTTAGTTATTTTTTGCTGACCTTTAAATGCTTCCCAATCCTCTACCCTCCCACTATCTCTGGCTACCTTATATGCCCTTGCCTTCAGCCGAATACTATCCTTTATAGTTTTACTGAGCCATGGCTGACTGTTCTTACCCTTACCCCTTTTTTTCTTCATAGGAATAAATTTTTCTTGAAGGTTATACAGTAGATCCTTAAACGTACACCACTGCTCATGTACCGTCTTATTCTTGAGTCTGCTATCCCAGTCAACTTTGATCAGCTCAGTCCTCATACCTTCATAATCCCCCTTATTTAGACTAAGTACCCTAGCCTGAGTTTCAACCTGCTCCCCTTCTATTTGAATATGGAATTCGACCATATTGTGGTCACTTGTTCCCAACGAGTCCCTAACTATGACATTTTTAATTAATCCTACTTCATTACACAGGACCAGATCCAAGATTGCCTCCCCCCTTGTCGGTTCTGTGACATACTGTTCTAGGAACCCGTCTCTAATACATTCTATAAACTCTTCCTCTAGTCTACCCTGCCCAGTTTGGTTTGCCCAATTAATATGAAATTTGAAGTCCCCCATGATTACAGCAGTTCCCTTTTTACATGCGTCAACTATTTGCAGATTTATGTTCTGACTAACAGCGTCACAACTATTTGGAGGTCTATAAATTACACCCACCAGTGTTTTTTCCCCCTTGTTATTCTCTATCTGTACCCAAGCTGTTTCACTATCCTGATCCTTCAACGCAATATCCTTCCTCTCTATTGCCGTTATTCCCTCCCTTATTAAAAGGGCCACCCCTCCTCCCTTTCTTTCCTGTCTATCTTTTCTAATTGTCGAGTACCCCTCTATATTTAACTCCCAGTCCTGATCCCCTTGCAGCCATGTCTCCGTAATGGCCACGATATCATAACTATATATATTTAATTGCACCGTTAATTCATTTATCTTATTTCGAATACTCCGTGCATTTAGATAAAGCACTTTCAGATGATTTTTACTACCCTTCCTTTCTGTTTTTGCCCCTTTTACATCTAGAGCTTTATCTTCACACATTCTGGATCCTCCTGTCACATTTTGATTTTCCGTTTCCCCACTGATACCCTGCTCTATTTCCTCTACCCCTGCCGTTATTACCCCCCTTGATACCTCCCCCCCGCTACTTAGTTTAAAGACCTCTCTACTGCCCTAGTTATATGATTTGCCAGGACCCCAGTCCCAGCACCGTTCAGGTGAAGTCCGTCCTTACAGAACAGATCCCCCCTGTCCCAGTACTGGTGCCAGTGGCCCAAGAAACCAAACCCATTTTTCCCACACCAGTCTTTGAGCCACGCATTTAGCTTTTTAATTTTACGTACCCTCGCCGATTTGGCCCGTGGCTCAGGTAGCAATCCGGAGATCAGTACCCTCGAGGTTCTGCTTTTTAATTTATTCCCTAACTGCTCAAACTCCTTTAGCAGATCCTCCTTCCTCGTCCTTCCTATGTCATTGGTCCCCACATGGACCACGACCACTGGATCCTCCCCCTCCCTCTGCAAATTTCTCTCCAGCATCGCAGAGATATCCTTAACCCTAGCACCGGGTAGGCAACACAGCCTTCGGGACATGTTCTGCTGGCCGCAGAGAACCTTATCTACCCCCCGAATAATACTATCCCCTATTACAACGGCATTTCTAACTCCCCCCTCTTGAATGGCCCCCTGATCCACGGTGCTGCAGCCAGGTTGCTCATCCCTCCCACAGCCCCTGATCCCGTCCTCACATTGAGTAAGAGCCTCGGTCATGCTTGTCAGGGACAAGGGCTGTGGCTCCTGCCGCATCTCCTCCTGGTTCCCCCTACCTGCCTCGCTTATGGCCACACCTTCCTTTCCTTGCTCACTAACTACTGAATTAATTAAACTAGTCGGTGTGACCATCCCCTGGCACAAAACATCCAGGTAACACTCCCCCTCCCTGATGGGATGGGAGCCTGATAGGTGAAAGGGACATCTCTGGCTCTGTAAGCAAGGAAATGGAAACACATTGCACTGACTTCAAGATGTTTCAAATTGGGCTAAAGAGTCTTTTGTATAATTCAGCTTCTTAGCTGAGAGCCTTGTTTATTTACTTTTTTTTTGTCATAGACAATATCACATTTATGCTGAAAAGAAAACCATGAACCGGCCGAACAATCTGGATAGATCTCGGATTAAGAGCTTGAAGTGTAACATTGTAAGTGGGCGAATGCAACCTGTCTCAAGACTACCTTAAATCTGTGTTTATTCGTGTCTCAGTGAACAGGTGATCACTGTGCTTCTCACTAGCTGTCTATTGAGGCTCTAAGTCAGAGAGTCATAGAGTGATACAGTGTGGAAACAGGCCCTTCAGCTCAACTTGCCCACACCGGCCAACATGTCCCAGCTACACTAGTCCCATCTGCTTGCGCTTGGTCCATATCCCTTCAAACCTGTCCTATCCATATACCTGTCTTAACTGTTTATTAAATGTTGGGATAGTCCCAGCCTCAACTCCCTCCTCTGGCAGCTTGTTCCGTGCACCTACCACCCTTTGTGTGAAAAAGTTACTCCTCGGATTCCTTTTAAATCTTTTCCCCTTACCTTGAACCTATGGCCTCTGGTCCTCGATTCCCCTACTCTTGGCAAGAGATTCTGTGCATCTACCCAATCTATTCCTCTCATGATTTTATACACCTCCATAAGATCCTCCTGCGCTCCAAGGAATAGAGTCCCAGCCTACTCAACCTCTCCCTATAGCTAACACCTTCTAGTCCTGGCAACATCCTCGTAAATCTTCTCTGAACCCTTTCCAGCTTGACAACATCTTTCCTATAACATGGTGCCCAGAACTGAACACAATATTCTAAATGTGGTCTCACCAACGTCTTATACAACTGCAACATGACCTCCCAACTTCTATACTCAATTATATAAAGTTAATGGGGTGTGGTGTCGGGATGATGCCAGGTTTGGCAGTGATCACACCAACACTGGCAGTTGGGTGAACCCGCAAATATTTTATTTACGGTGGTAAGAAAGTCCAGGACCACATGGTCCATCATTTATGGGCGATTATTTGTATACCTTGGGTATGCAAGCAAAGAATTTCACTGTCACGTCACATGTGACAATAAAGTATTCATTCATGCACAGTGAAAAGCTTAAAGGGCCTGTCCCACGAGCATGCGACTCCATGCGGCAAGCGCGACCTAACGTGGTCGCTTGAGCCATACGGCCTTGCGGGGCCGGTCCCACTTCGATCGCCAGAGCCGTACGGAGCCCCGACATCGCGCGGGGCTCCGAAAAACTGACCGTGTTCAAAAATTCCGCGCGGCAAATGCCTGCCAGCCCGCAGCTGCCTCGACGCCGTACGCACCGCCTCGACGGGCATACGCAGCGTCTCGACGTCGTACGCACGCCTTGACGCCGTACGTCATGCGCGAACTTCCCACGGACTTCGCTCGAACTTCACGTCACTCACTCGACCTCCCGCTTCTGGTTTGGTCGCGCTCGCCGCATGCAGGCACATGCTGGTGGGACCGGCCCTGTACGGGGATCACTCGACCTCCATGCGGCCCCCGCTTCCGGTTTGGTCCCGCTTGCCGCATGCAGTCGCATGCTCGTGGGACAGGCCCTTTAGTTGCGTGAAAAACAATACATGATAACAATGAAGCTATTCACAGTGTACAGATATATGGGAAAGGGAACACCGTGAATATAGTGCAAGATAAAGGCAGTAATGTCCAGTCAAAGATGGTACAGATACATGATAAAGGGATAACGTGAATAACGTTAGTGATCATAGTTTCAGTAAGAAATGTTGCTTTTGTGGTAGAGATTTAAGTGTGGAGCGATTGTAATGCCTGATTACAGATCCACTTCTCTGACTAGTACACAAAGAGTTGCCTAAGTTGGGTTGCATCCTGGATCTCTTTCTCTCCTGCTTCTTCTCTCACCCACTCCCTTCTCTCTGGGTGGAATGCCTGGGTTTCATAAGGACTAAGTTGGCAAAGGTTCAGGTGGCCAGACCAATATCAGCCAGTAGCCGCCAATGATGCTGAGAGTTGGCCTTTCCTGGCTTGTCGGACAGTGATGGCGATCAGAGCGGCATCTGAGGGAGGGGACGCTGACCACAAGTGATGTGGGCCAAATGTGGACAGGTGGGACAAGCATAGACGGGGAATTGTGGTTGGCATGGGCAAGTTGGGCCAAATGGCCTGTTTCCTTGCTGTGTGACTCTATGACTCTATAGATAGTTGATGGCATGTGCAGTTGTCGGGGCACCTACTTTACATGACTGGGTAGAGAAGTGGCAAGTGACGTCCATCAGCATGTTGTACAGATCTTACAGTGTAGTGCCAGGCAGGGGAGGCCAGCTTGGTGTGGAAAGCCAGGTGTATGGCCAGGATCTTGGGGAGGAGAGTTTGATATGGTCTAATTGCCCTCATCAATCTATTAACCAGATAGCTCTGTAAACATTGGCATCACTCTGACAACCTTTGCTTTACTTGTCAAATAAATCCCTTTGTGATTGTGGATGATCAGCCATGATCACAATGAATGGCTGGCTCGAAGGGCCAAATGGCCTCCTCCTGCACCTGTTGTCTTTGTTTCTCTGTCCCATTCATCCATCTCACCAGCCTCGCTGTAACCTAACTCCAACACGTTTTCTCTCTTTCCCAGTTCTAACAAAGGGCCTTCAATCTGAAATGTGAACTCTTTTACTCTTTCCACAGATGACCTAACAGTTTCAATATGTGTTTGGAGAAGCACAATGAAACATACTTTCTGGATATTTCATAAGAATGGGTTGGCTATGCTGCAGACATTCTGCTTTGGATACAACAAATGTCTTTTATTTCACATTTTGCAGATTAATCATGCCAAACAGGCGCGAAGAATTCTGAAACGAAAGGGGAAAAATATCAAGTTGCACCTGGGAGAAGTACAAAAACTCCTGGAGAAATTCAAAAAACAAGTGGAGGAGGTGAGATTGGCACATTTGGAATGTCTCTGCTTCAGATCCAGAAATTCATGAGCTAGGAATGAATCTGCAGATGGTGGAAGATTTATTTTAGCAGTGCTATAGTTCATGTTACGTCGGCACTTTGCAGTACAAGGAAATCACGTGCAATTTGTGCATAGACAATATACAATAGGTGCAGGAGTAGGCCATTCGGCCCTTCGAGCCAGCACCGCCATTCAATGTGATCATGGCTGATCATCCCCAATCAGTACCCCGTTCCTATCTTCACCCCATATCCCCTGACTCCGTTATTTTTAAGAGCCCTATCTAGCTCTCTCTTGAAAGCATCCAGAGAACCTGCCTCCACCGCCCTCTGAGGCAGAGAATTCCACAGACTCACCACTCTCTGTGAGAAAAAGTGTTTCCTCATTTCCGTTCTAAATGGCTTACTCCTTATTCTTAAACTGTGTAGCCCTTGGTTCTGGAATCCCCCAACATCGGGAACATGTTTCCTGCCTCTAGCGTGTCCAAGCCCTTAACAATCTTATATGTTTACATTGACAAAAATAAAAGAGCAGGCGCTGAAGGTGAAAGGAAGGAGTTTTAAAGGGATACAAAATGTTGGAGTAACTCAGCGGGTCAGATGGCATCTCTGGAAAACACAGTTGGCCAACGTTTTGGATCGGGGAACCTCTTCAGTCTTAGTCCAGCACTTTGTGTCTTTATTGGTAAACCAGCATCTGCAGTTCCTTGTCTCTCCTGCGTTTTAAAGGGGATTAGAGGAGAACATTTATTTTGCCAGAGTTAGATATAATCGCTACTTTTAAGAGATATTTAAATTGACATTTAAACATGCATCGAAGGATTCGGACAAAATGCAGGCAAATGGGATGTGTTGATGGGCATGAAGGTTCGCAGGGATGTGGTGGGCTGAAGGGCCTAATTCTGTGCTACAGAATGCTGCTTTGATGAGCAGAAGATTTAGGAGCGAACTAACATTAAACGCAAGACATCCTGGGATTAGAAACGTCATCAAGCGCAAACAAATACCCGAAGCTCTGAAACCTGAGGTACAACAGAGAACCTGTAGCCCAAAGAATGGGCAGTTAAGCCCCTGCCCCTCTTAGGAGTAAGACTGGTGTCTATCTAAGATCGCCCTTGTTTTCTCTCTCCTTCCCCTTGCCAGTTCTCCCACTAATCTTATGCCCCTGTCCCACTTAGGAAAATTGAACGGAAACCTCTGGAGACTTTGCGCCCCACCCAAGGTTTCCGTGCAGTTCCCGGAGGTTTTTGTCAGTCTCCCTACCTGCTTCCACTACCTGCAATCTCCGGCAACAACCTGCAACCTCCGGGAACCACACGGAAACCTTGGGTGGGGCGCAAAGTCTCCAGAGGTTTCCGTTCAGGTTTCCTAAGTGGGACAGGGGCATTAGTAGAAAGAATGTAAGAGATCCAACACTTTGTTGACAACTCTGACGTGCAACATCTTCAGTATCGTCAAGGCAACTGCAGTCCAAATATTCAAGGACACACATGCACACACACCAAGTATCAAGAACAGAGGCTATAAGGACCACATTGAAGATTTTGT
Source organism: Amblyraja radiata (assembly GCF_010909765.2). Lineage (NCBI taxonomy): Eukaryota > Metazoa > Chordata > Chondrichthyes > Rajiformes > Rajidae > Amblyraja > Amblyraja radiata. The sequence continues at coordinate 39,637,225 of NC_045978.1, read as the reverse complement.
CAATCTTAACTTTGCTCATGTTATGAGCACTCTTGACTCCATTCTAGAGAAAACTATGAGATCCAGCCGCACTGCAACCTCGGACCAACAAGAAGGCCATGTGTCAACAAAAAACGACCCAAATCCTTGGTGCACTCCATACACCAACTGAAATTCTAAACTTTGGTGAAGAAGAACTTCAGTCACTGATTTGCTTCCTCACCTTTCATGTCTGGGACGAGGAGGTTGGCACAAGTTATCACAATCATTGCCATTGAGATTCCAAACTCACTGATTCTGATTCGAAGGAATCCAGTAAAGTAGACTTAATGGTCTGGCCATTGAATAATTCTGGTTCAAAGATTCTAATTTGTTTTTCCAAAAGTTTTAATCTAGGAAATAGATGTGTTTTAGTCTTTAAAATCGGTAAAGTTTTTCTTTTGATCAACTTAAGAAACGTAATTCTGATTTTAATCCTTGTTGATAATGATTAGTGGCAGCCACCTTCCCGATATGATGCCGTCTAGATCAGTCCTGGCATCACAGTCCACAGCATTGCATCACGCTCATGTGAAACATTGTCTTCACTTGTTTTCCCTCAGCCTCAGACTCCGATTCCTGACATCTTCATCTGGATGTTGAGCAATGGGAAGCGTGTGGCTGTGGCGCGAGTCCCAGCTCGACAGGTTCTGTACTCGGTGGTGGAGGAAGAGAAAGGAAAGGACTGTGGGAAAATTCAGTCCCTCTTCATGAAGGTAAGCGGAGATAGGGATCTTATCCTCGTCCACCCTTCTCACTGCATTGTCACCTTGGGCCTCACTGCCAAATGGAACACTCGGTTTCACGCAGTTTCACGCACATTCCACTGAGACGAATTATATCGGCAACTCCGCATTTCCCAGGAGTCACAGAAACCTTCAAATGAATTGAATTGAATTGAATTTGAATTGAATACCTTTATTGTCATTCAGACCTTATGGTTCTTGCAGGACTGATAATTCAGCAGTGTCACTGGAGGGTCACAGTAAAAGGCCCGTGACTAGTTTGGGTTTTGGGCTTAATGGCCCTGTCCCACTGTACGAGTTCATTCCAAGAGCTCTCCCGAGTTTGCCCTGATTCGAACTCAGAGAGTTACGGTAATGGCCGCTTGTCGGTACTCGGGGCTCTCATGGACATTTTTCATCGTGTTGAAAAATCTTCACGAGTCTTCCCGAGCTTACCTGCCGTTTGCGAGTCTTCCTGAGTACCTGCCGTTAGCGTTACGAGCTGCTAAGAGACGTCCCCGAGCTCCGACATTACCGCTACGTGCATTCTCCGTGCTTACCACGATTTAAAAATAAACTCGGGAGAGCTCTTGGAATGAACTTGTACTGTGGGACAGGGCCATAATTCCTTGGGTACATTGGAGCCAGATCTAAAGGTCGGCCAAACAGACAGCTATAATGAGAAGAACAAGGCAGCCAATGGAAAGATGTTAACAATAAAAATCCCATTTGGTTAAAGTAAACTAAAGTACAGTGCATTCCCTTTAGTTTCACTGCATTGTGCTCAGATGCAGAGCCTTGTACCCAGTCACCTGTCGCATGTTTGAGCCGTACTCCATGAGACAGGAAACACATACATATCTTAAGGCCTTACGAGTGTGTGAAACTTTTACTTTCGGTTCAGTTTACCTTTTTTTTTAATTGAATGTTTTGGGAAAGTCAATTAAAACATTTTTATTTTTTTTTTTTAAATCTGTCAATTTTTGGCATCGACCTTTGGTATCTGCAAACATAATATGTTAAGAACGTTTCAGAGCAATGTTGGTATCGAGAGAGAAGATAATGTCTACAGTATTTTGCGTTTGGTCTCACCCTAGTGACTGATGATTGATCAAAATGGAGTTGTCTCCTCTGATGTGATGTGTTCTATTGTCCACCAGGCACCAGGGGCACCGATTGGGGAGATTTTTACAAAACTGGAGGTTTCCATGTGGCTGGGAGTGACAAAGTCCACTAAAGACATCGTCAGCAGCCTGCCCCAGGAATATATCCCCGTGTATGACGAAGCAGCCAAGGCGGACACCACTCGGATGCTGCCGCCCATTAAGCTCAACAGTGACTGTGAGGAATGAGACAAGCATTGGTCCCTTTAATATTGAATGGGTATGGTTTTTGTGTGAGGGGTGGGCGTTGGTGGGGGGGGGGGGTGGGGTTGGATGCAGATGTGGGGGGGGGGGGGGTGGGTGCAGATGCTTAACGTTGGCAGGGTGGGTGCTCATGAGCCCTACTGGTCAATCACTAAAGGCAAGTGAAGATGCCTCTTGGGTGTATACATCACCTACTCTGCACATTTCTCTTTTTTTGAGTGAAACACATGTTCTATTCAAATACCTTCTTGATGGGCTACCCTTGAATAGAGCCAGTGCAGACTTGGCAAGCCACATCACCACAGTATAACAGGTGCGGCAGAGGTTCACCTGCACCTCCTCCAACCTCATCTATTGCATCCGCTGCTCTAGATGTCAGTTGCCCTACATCGGTGAGACCAAGCCTAGGCTTTGCGATCGCTTCGCCCAACACCTCCGCTCGGTCTGCAATAACCAACCTGATCTCCGGGTGGCTCAGCTCTTCAACTCCCCCTCCCATTCCGAATCTGACCTTTCTATCCTGGGCCTCCTCCATGGCCAGAGTGAGTCCCACCGTAAATTGGAGGAGCAGCACCTCATATTTCACTTGGGCAGTTTACACCCCAGCGGTATGAACATTGACCTCCAATTTCAGGTAGTCCCTGCTTTCTCCTCCACTTCCCAGCTCTCCCTCAGCCCACTGTCTCTGCCTCTTCCTTTCTTCTTCCCCCCCTACCTGCTTCCACTACCTGCAACCACCTGCAACCTCCGGGAACCGCACGGAAACCTTGGGTGGGGCGCAAAGTCTCCAGAGGTTTCCGTTCAGGTTTCCTAAGTGGGACAGGGGCATTATGGCGTGTTTCCATGCTCTGTGACTCCACTACTCTCTCAATCTATAAAGCTTCCTCACTCAGCAGCACCAGTCAGTGGTGTTCTCCTGAACACATTTCAGAAAATTCTCCCTTCTTCAATAAAATCTCCCAAATCCAGCCCTCTGCAGATTTTGCACACTGCTGCACCCTCTCCATGGACTTTCTCCTCTATTTCTCCCCTCCCTATTTGGTGCCCTTTAGAATATCCACAGTTTGGGCAGACTGCTGACAAATGCAACTTTGCAGCTGAATCAAAGGCAGACTCGCGAGGCCACCCTTACCAGCAAAGACCCAGCTGGGGAATCCACATCACATGCCCGGTGGTGGCGCATCCCAGGGAGCCTGGACTCTGATTCACTCAGTTAATCATTCAGCCAAAGAGGACTACATCCAGTCTGAAGAAGGGTTCTGACACAAACCGTCACCTATCCATGATCTCCACAGATGCTGCCTGACCCGCTGAGTTACTCCAAAACTTTGTGTCTTTTTTGTAAACCAGCATCCGTAGTTCCTTGTGTCTGCACCTCCCTAAGTTCATAGCAACAGAGGAAAATGCGACCCACGGCAACCGAGGAGAGATCACACATGCCAACCTGACCACACTTACACTTGTATTATGTGCAGGAAGGAACTGCAGGTGCTGGTTTACACTGAAGGTAGACGCAAAATGCTGGAGTAACTCAGCAGCACAGGTAGCTTCTCCGGAGAGAAGGAATGGGTGACATTTTGGGTCGAGACTCTACTTCAGACCTAGTTAGGGGAGAGGAAGACTGGAGATATGGATGGGCAAGGTGTAAAAACGCCAGATCAAAGCAGATGATGCTCAAGGAAATGTAGAATGGTTCATTGTTGGCTGAGGGAAAGGTGACAACGAGGCTTACGAACAGTAATGTATAGAAAGGAACTGAAGATAGACACAAAATGTGGAGTAACTCAGTGGGTCAGGCAGCATCTCCGGAGAGAAGGAATGGGCGACGTTTCGGGTCGAGACCCCTCTTCAGACTGATGTCAGGGGAGGGGGCGGGACAAAGATAGAGTGTATACGGAGACAGTAAGACTAGTGGGAGAACTGGGAAGGGGAAGGAGAGAGAAAACAAGGGCTATCTTAGATAGACACCAGTCTTACTGTCACCGCTTACACCCTATCTTCATCCCGCCCCCTCCCCTGATATCAGTCTGAAAAAGGGTCTCGACCCGAAATGTCGCTCATTCCTTCTCTCCGCAGATGCTGCCTCACCCGCTCAGTTACTCTAGCTTTTTGTGTCTACCTTCGATTTAAACCAGCATCTGCAGTTCTTTCTTACACAAAGGAACTGGAGATGCTGGTTTACACCAAAGGTAGACACAAAATGCTGGAGTAACTCAGTGGGACAGGCAGCATCTCTGGAGAGAAGCAATGAATGAGACCCTTCAGGAAATGGGCCATTCAACCCAACTCTGAACATGTGTAGCATTGGGTTGTGAAGAGCTGGAGACGACAAAAGCACAGAGTTAGGTTTAATCATTGTTTGTAGTTGAAAGAAAGAACCAAGAGACACATTTTCTATGCTTCTGTCCGGTCTCCCTTCAGCCTCCTTCACTCCAGGGGAAACAATCGCAGCCGATCTCTCCCTTTATTCCAGGCAGCATCCTGGTGAATCTCCTCTGCACCCTCTCCAACACTGTGGCTTGAGAACTATTTATAAAGCAACTTTAACAAAGCATTTTCTGCGTCTGTTTTACGTGACTGAATCTCTCTTTCCCCTACACACAGACAACAGTTATTTCCAGCTCCGGGCTCACATGTACCAGGCTCGGGGACTGCTGGCAGCCGATGAAACCGGACTGTCAGATCCGTTTGCAAGAGTTGTGTTTTCAACTCAGTGTCAGTCAACCAGGGTAAGATGCTTGAATAATCATCGATGCAATGCCCATTTTTATTCTCATTCATTCTGTAAAGTGTTAGTGGATCTTTAATCTGTTACAGTGACCATTTTCCTTTGGTTCCTCATTTTGTTAATTGGGGAAATCAAAAGGGAGTTGATACATGGTGTTCGATGTTGGTCATACTTGAAGAATTTCAGATATCTCAAAAATGGACTAGATTATTATTTTTAAATAATACAAAGAGAATGGAGCTGAATTATTGCATTGCCGGTTTATGAATGTAGTTTAGATCCAAATATGAATAAAGGAAAGAGACAATGATAGAATTGGATGTTTAATAACATATAACAATTACAGCACGGAAACAGGCCATCTCGGCCCTTCTAGTCTGTGCCGAACACTTACTCTCACCTAGTCCAATCTACCTGCACTCAGACCATAACCCTCCATTCCTTTCCCGTCCATATACCTATCCAATTTATTTTTAAATGATAAATTCGAACCTGCCTCCACCACTTCCACTGGAAGCTCATTCCACACAGCTACCACTCTCTGAGTAAAGAAGTTCCCCCTCATGTTACCCCTAAACTTCTGTCCCTTAATTCTCAAATCTTCATAAATTCTTTATAAACTGACCTACGGTCACGATTGAGACAATCAACCCTTTGGTCATGTTCATGCAAAGCTCTGCGTTGTTAATGTTTAGGTAGTGAAGACATCCTCAATATGTCTGTAGCATTGATCAGACAAATCTTTATCCGTTCAAATCTGTTTATTGGTTGGAGGTTGGAAGACAGTAGAATCTGACTAATGATACAAATAAGTGTATGTGTACGGGTACCGATGGTTTGTACATGTACCGATGGTCTGTTAGATGAAATGGCATTTCCATTTAACAGTTCCTGTTGATGCAATTCAGCTTCATGCCAATGCACACTGGTTGAGATTGAGGAGCACAGAGTCATACAGTGACAGGGCCACTTGTCCTATGTGTCCAAGTGGGGCAGGAATGGATTTACCCAAACTCACTGTTTTATTGAAGACAAAAAGGTGCCGGTTTACAATTAAGCTGCATTTTTCAATGTATTTTTCCATCAATTACACTTTAACTTGTGTAATATAAAACTGAACTCCAAGTCTGAACAAAAGTCTCATTGATTCACTTACTTTATCCACTAGCTAAACTGATTAATAATCATAGCCATCGCATTAGAGGTGCCAGTACGCCGTACCAGTGTCACAAAGGTGTCACTGTGTATTAATCTCATTTTCCAGTATATGAGCTCCAGGCATGAAAGGTTGCAAGCTATCTTTAAAATGTGTTATTTTAAGAGATTTTTTGAAAGAAATCCAAGCACAGATGATGACATGTTGCTATACTACACCAAGTAAGACACTTAGCAATGCCAGATTTATTGACATCATTTCCATGGTGGAGTTTGCATGAGCAGAACTGTCCGCCCCTATTCCCCAATCCCTGCAGGTCAGTGAATGGCCTGCAGTGACATTCCTTGGAAATGTATTCTGTGACCATCAAGTGCAGGTGACTTTGTGCTTAACCATCCACCAAAGTCAGATTGTTATCATCAATAATGATAGCACACAGGCCTGTTTAATATCACAAATAATTTGGGATTTGTTATCATGTTCTTCCTGAGCATCAGAGCACTGCAGTGGAATCATGTCATTTACAGCTATTGAAATGCAGAATTAATGCTTGTTTTCAAATTAATTCTTCCTCAGTACCTGGAAGAAACACTGTCTCCAATGTGGACAGAGATGTTGCTGTTTGATCAAATCCTAATCGAGGGAAGTAAAGAAGAACTGAAGAACGATCCACCCTTAATCATCATTAACATCTATGACTTTGACAGCTTTGTGAGTCTCGGTCTTGTGCTCTTATTAAAAATGTCTCATAAGGATGGGGGAAATTGTGCTGGTGGATTATGAGTTTAACGTGTGGAACCAAAAATAGTTGTAGCTTGTGAGGCCAATGTGTTCATTCAGGCCAGAAATGTTCCTATTTCGGTGAATCCATCTTCCCAGTTCTAGTCAGAGACCTAGCAGAAACTGAATAAAAGCGCTGAGGTTTTCTCTGATCTTACTGTAAATTAGCTTAATTTCTGTCTCAGAGTTATGAACCCATTTGCCAAGATAAGTAGATCCCTTCTGTCACCTTGTCTGGGCTTATCACAGTCTTGGTACATCTCAATTAAATCTCCCTTGATCTTCCCTGTACCAAAACAATGAACTCCAGTTTAGTTGGTATCTCCCAATAACAAGTCTCCAGTGTTGGAAACATCTCGGTAAATCTTCTCTGCACTTCCTAGTGCTTTCACATCCTCCTGGTCTGGAGACCAGACCGATCAAAATACTCCATTTAGAGATACAGGCCCTTCAGCTCACCGTGTCCGCTCCGAACATCGATCCCCGCACACTAACACTATCCTACACACATGAGGGGCAATTTACATTTATACCAAGCCAATTAATCTACAAACCTGTACGTCTTTGGAGTGTGGGAGGAAACTGAAGGTCTTGGAGAAAACCCACGCAAGTCACGGGGAGAACGTACAAACTCCGTTCAGACAGCACCCGTAGTCAGGATTGAACTGGAGTCTCTGGCGCTGTAAGACAGCAGCTCTACCGCTACGCCATTGGGCTGCCATCTGTAGTTCCAACAGAGAGTTTGCTCCTGTATTCTGTGCTTCAATTATTAATGGTAATATCTTTCTCTGTTTGCTAACTTAATCACTTCACTTGCACGTCATGCTTGCTTTTAGAGATGCATGCCAAGATTGCCTTGTTCTGTATGCATATTACTATTTTATTATTTGTATTTATTTACTTGTCCTGCAAATGTGGTATTGATTTATGCATGTCTCTGGATTGAATTTACCTCAGCAGTCTATGATGTTTCCGTCAACCTTGTTGCCCGTTTCGGTGTGATTGGCAAATTACTTAACCATGGCCACTACTTTTAATTCATTTAGTAATAAGCATTATGGAAAGCAAGAGGCCGTGCTGAGCCCAGAGCTCCGGTACACACGCCCCTTCTGTCAATAAAATGGCTGTAATAATCCTTTGAGCTAACTTTAAACTTAATGCCACTTTCCCATGGATCTCATTTCTTTTACCACCTAACTCTACCCCTTGAGACTTTGTCATATCTCCAGCTGAACTCCATGCAGATAACCTCATATTTGTCACTGGTCTCAACTTTCACCGACACTTCTTGTTAAGTCAAGAGTGTTTTATTGTCATATGTCCCAGATAGAACACTGAAACTCTGCAGCACAACAGAATATGTAAACATAGTACACTGTAAACAATATGATAAATGAGAGAGAGAGAGAGAGAAAAAAAAAGGTTCAGTGTGTATAAATGAACAAATCCATGCTGACTGCCACCAATTTACCCGTGCATCTTCAGTGCTGCACCCTCAGGTCGGGACCTTTCTCCCATTTCTCTCCACAATTCGGCCAGTGGATGTTTTTTCACTCATGATTCCAGCATCTGCACTCTCTTGTGCCTCCAACTTCCCCACGGCCTCTAACACCCATGTCTTTCTCGGCGATACAAACAAGGAATATTCATTTTATACCTCGCCTGTCTCCTGTGGCTGCACAGGTAGAAGATCTAGCCTGTTCTTGCAGATCAATGTGGTGTAATATTCGTGGGTGTGGACCTGTATCACAATGGAATGAGGTGGGTGGATTTGCCTGGCATTCTTCCACAGTGAGGTGCAAGTCGAACTCTCTGCCTATTCTTCCCGGCAATAATCTAGACCCTGGACACCATCCTCTGATGGATTGCCAAGTAAATGGGGAATTCTTGTCTGACTTTTGTGATGTTGTGTTTTGATCTGCGAGGATCTCACATCATGCTATGTTCAAATGATAAATTCTAATGGCACCTTTCCGCAAATTACAGGGCAGCCCGGAGTTTCTTGGACGTGCCTTTGCAGTTCCATTCATTAAACTGCAGGAGGAAAAATATGAGAGACCAACCTTAAAGTTTCATGACATTTACAAGGGCAAGACCATGGGTGGTGAACTGCTGGCAGCTTTTGAACTGATAGAACTTGATTACAGTGGATATGGAGAGGTAGGAAAATCAAACCTTCCCAACTCTTTCATTTGCTCTTCCTCGCTGAAGTGAACGTTGGTAGTTCCGTCCCAAATGTCAATTTCCTCCCATGTTTTGAGAGGTGGGGGACAATCCCCCCCCCCCCCCCACCCCATGTTTTGTAATCCGAATTTTGAAATTCAGTGAAAAGAAACAATTAAAATCTCCGCTTTCCGCGTGACAGTGTCACTGTTAAGCGCTTCTTAAATGTCTCTATTAACATCGTATTAACACGATGTGTCACCAATTGTGTTTTGACCTTCAAGTATTATTGAAGGTATTCATAGAAAATTTCTTAAAGCTGTCTGATGCGGATACAGTTACCATTTGAACTAATTGGATGTATTGGTGTATGGGAAAGATTTGAACGGGTATCAGATTTAAACGGATCAGGTCATTAAGGGCTCCGGTTGAACGGGTTTACTGGCTGGCTTGCAGGTAAGTCCCTCATTCACGGTCACTCACATTATTTAGTATTTTTTCCCATCTCTCTCTCTCCCCTCCCTCCAAGGTTGGTTCTTCTGTTTGCCTTTATTTACTTCAGTTTTATTTGTTTAAGTGTTATTTATCAAATTGTAGCTTTTGAAAGATTCAAGCGGGTGTCAGGCGCTTTCTAAGGGCTGAATTGGCCCGTTCGTGTGGCCTTTCACCGCCCGGCGCGGCTTAAAATCAAACTGTTGCATCAAGGCGATCGAGGTTCCCGATGTTGAAGCTCCCGCCGGCCAATTTTAAGCAGCGCCGGTCAATGAAAGGACCCGTGAACGGGCCGATTCAAGCCCCACGATTCGGGGCAGATGAAGCTGCTGTTCCTGGAGTTTGGAGTCGGTCACCAACCAGGTCAGCTCCTGATGTTACCAACCACAGGGCCCACAGTTGAAGCCTCCAAAGTGTGTGCGCGTGTGTGCGCGCGCGTGTGCGTGTGCGTGCGTGCGTGCGTGCGTGTGTGTGCAAGCGCAGCCACCAAGAAATTGTGTCCCTCCCATGTTTTGATAGAGATTTCCACCCCTGACTGTGGCCTCTGGTTCTGGACTCCCCCAACATCGGGAACATGTTTCCTGCCTCTAGCGTGTCCAAGCCCTTAACAATCTTATATGTTTCAATAAGATGCCCTCTCATCCTTCTAAACTCCAGTGTAAACAACCCCAGTCGCTCCATTCTTTCATCATATGACAGTCCCGCCATCCCGGGAATTAACCTCGTGAACCTACGCTGCACTCCCTCAATAGCAAGAATGTCCTTCCTCAAATTTGGAGACCAAAACTGCACACAATACTCCAGATGTGGTCTCACCAGGGCCCTGTACAACTGCAGTAGAACCTCTTTGCTCGTATACTCAACTCCTCTTGTTTTGAAGGCCAACATGCCATTAGCTTTCTTCACTGCCTGCTGTACCTGCATGCTTACTTTCAGTGACTGATGTACAAGGACACCCAGATCTCGTTGTAGTTCCCTGTGGAAGAAATTAATTTAGATGGAAATGAAAGGAAAATGAAAAACGGAGATTTTGCAGGTTTGCTTCAAGAGACTTTATTGCATGAAATCATGGTGAGATGGCGGCAGTAAACTGCTCACCAGTTCTCTGACTTCACAGCAGAATTAGCCGAGTTTTACTGTGCAATAAACAACTTTTGTTTTTTGTTAGATACAACTATACGAAAATATACTATCTACTACATAGGTACCAATTAGTTTATTAGTCATAACATACATTTGGTTTATGTCAATCCTATTCACCAACTGATGGTTAATACAAGTCAAACACAATACAAGGGCATCTTGACATTATTCTATCTCACCTGTGGCTCGCGCCACCATCCCCTCTCTGAGCCAATCATAAGCCCCCATTTACTGCAACGTATCTGCACAACTAGCGATAGGGGGCGCGAGTGGTCTAATGTAACACACTGTTGAGAAAAACAAAGTTCCTTGTCTCCGTCTACTATTTCATGTTTACATTTTCCATCCACCTTTTAACACATTCCTAGACAAGAGGTAATACGTCTGATCTTACTTTGCCGATTCCCATGAACCTGTTCTACACCGAGAGATGCCAATTGTCACATCCAAACACACTTTCGTTACCTTGTTCAATTCCAATCAAAATCAAGTAAGGAAGGATATTAATATTTTCTTCCATAGTTCCCTACTCGTTGATCTTTGTGATCAACACATATTATAGTAAGAAAGGATTTTAATATTTTTTCTCATTAATCAGTTGCAAAAATAGAGGCATAGGTGTCTGATTATAATTTGGTTGGAACCCGTCCTTGAGCTCACAAAGGGATACCTTCTTCAGCATGCGCAGGAATATGGGCACAAACCCAACATTCAAATCAGATAAGGAAGCCTGTTTTTCTTTTAGTTACGAGTTCACTATGTTCTGTGTGAAAGTTGTTAGTTGAATTTCATACTCCAACTTCTACCTTCATCCTGTCTCTCGTAACGATCTAGATGCTTCTCTTCACTCTCAAGTCCTCTATGATCCCATAAAATGTTAATATATTCATAATTATTTAATACTATAAAGATAGTAAATAAAGAATAGTATAATGTTGATACTATTTTAATGGTCGTGTTATCACTACAAAAATGTACGGCTCTTGCGTTTCCTTCTCCTCGAGGGTTCCGCCTGAGTGATGCGTTTACATCTGGTGGCATGTGCCCAATCGGGTTTTTCTTTTACTTTTACTGCCGTTTGCGTTGTTTGCAGGATCTCGAAGAGAAATAATCTTTGTTCGTTGCTCCCACATAAACCTGATCTGGTTTAAACGGGTACATATTTCCTTCTGCCGGAGGGACTGTGCCTGCTTAACTTTCTCATAGATTTTACCAACTGTTTCACACATGGCTTGAGCATATCTTAAGGATATTTCATCATTCCAAATTAGAGCGACCTTCTCAGGAGTAATCGGGGGTCGGGTTCCTGTTGTCATAGGTCGCCCCATCAATATCTCGTGAGGTGTTAGGCCCGTGTTTCTATTTTTCTGATTTCCCAGGGCATACATCACTATGGGCATGGCGTCTGGCCACAACTACCTATTTTGCTGACATACTTTGCCCAAAGTGGCTTTTTATCTCACCATTTACTCTTTCCACCATCTCTGAGGACTGTGGTTGATATGGTATGTGTAATTTCCACTGGAACCCAAGAGCCTTCGACAAGTTCCGAACTAATTTACTGGTGAAATGGGTTCCTCTGTCACTGTTTATTCCCATGGGTATCTGAATCTAGGTATTATTTATTTCATTGAAATATTGACTACCATCCTTGCATCATCCCTCTCCACCCTTCTGGCGAACATATCAACTATGACCAGAATGTACTTAAAACCCTTTGCTGTTGTTAGACGTACAAAATCAAGGATATGAAGTTATCCTTTTATCACATCCGAACTATACTTATCAGGATAACTTCATATCCTGTTCTTCTAGCGGCTGTGAAATGCTGTGTAGCTGCTGAATTGAATAATAACATCACTGCATGAAGGACAGTCACTACACACGGGTGATCAAGAACGATCGGGATTGACTTTTCTATCATTGCAGCCGTCGCCGCTACAGCTCGCAAGCAGGCTGGCGTGCCATTTACTACAGCTGGCAGAACTGTCGTTTTTCCAGGGATACTTTCTGCCCTCTTTCTGCCAAATGTTGCAGCAATTGAGTCTTTACAATCAGGACCTGTCACAGAGGTTACCAAAAGGTCATTGACATACTGGATCAAAGTAGACCTCTCTGATAAATGATATTCCTCTAGATCAGTTTCCACTGCTGCTGCATATACGGCCGGGCTTTCAGTATACCCCTGGAGTAGCCGAGTCCAGGTGTATTGTTGATCCTTGTAGGTAAAAGCAAACATGACCTGGCTGTCTTGATGCAGGGGTATGGAGAAAAAGGCTGAACATTGGTTAATTACTGTAAAGGAGTCGGCTTCCACTGGTATAGATGACAGAATAATATTGGTGTCAGGTACTAAAGGAGCAATAGGGATCACTATTTTGTTAATAGCTCCCGGGTCTTGGACGAAACGCCATTCATCTGTGGAATTCTCTGCCACTGAAGGTAGTTGAGGCCAGTTCATTGGCTATATTTAAGAGGGAGTTAGATGTGGCCCTTGTGGCTAAAGGGATCAGGTGGTATGGAGAGAAGGCAGGTACAGGATACTGAGTTGGATGACCAGCCATGATCATATTGAATGGCGGTGCAGGCTCGAAGGGCCGAATGGCCTACTCCTGCACCTATTTTCTATGTTTCTATGTTTCTATATTATGTCTTCCCACTTTTGGGATTGGCAGAATAGGAGTATTACATGGACTTTGCATTTTAACTAATACTCTTGTAATAAAGACATGATGACTACAGCTATCTCTTCTTCAGCCTCCGGGGTCAGTCAACACTGTTTTAAACATGGGAAGGCAGCACCCTTTTTTAAAGTCACTTTATGTTCAGGGGCTGATCGCACTCGCCCCATATGATTCTTATGCTTTGCCCATAGTTCAGAGGGTACTTGGACCAGAGCCATTGGTAACCTTGACAGATCCTCAGTAGGCGCCTGTTGCTTTTCAAATATAGTGTCCCATTCCTTTCTGACCCATGTGATCTTTCTTTCTGTGTCATTAAAGAAGTCAATCAGGATCTCTCATTTTGCTATTGGCAACTTTAAAACAGGAACTGACTGTATGTCCTTCAGCCTTTTTTTTTTATCGTTTCTCCTATTGCCTTTGCTGTTGCTGGAGGTCTAGTAACTATGTTCAAGTGTGACTCAACTCAACTGTCTCCCATCTCAAATCAATCCCTTTGATTAACCAATTGACTGTACAGATTGCTACTCAATTGCCAATAATACAGGATGGGCATCTTTTGCCCTTGTTCTTCCTCCTTTATTAAATTTAGCTATTGATGTGTCTGCATTTGAGGGAGTTCCATAAACATACCGTCTGCAGTACAGTGTAAGACTGCTCCCAGTTTGCACAGAGCCAGTCTTCCCAGTAACGGGATTGGGTCTGTTCTAGAGATGATAAAAGTATCTGCAAGGGGCTGGACATTTACCTGTATACGAGTAGGTTCTGTTGAAGGTTCTATCATGGGGACTCCGGCAACCCCAATACTACTAGTATTTGACTGACTGACTGACGGGGATGTCCACGGAGGGGGGCACAGATGACATAGTGGCTCCGTTATCGACCAGAAGGTCTAAATGGCGGTCACCTATCTTGACTGCAGCCATGGGTTCTTCTTCAATTGATTTAGACAATCTGATCACAGCCGCCTGTACCACCTTACCTCCGCAGCATCCCTGTACTAATGGATAGGAATGGGGTTATTGAATGAGAAGGAGGCAGGGGCTGGATCCCCTCCCTGTTGCTGTGGTGAACATCAGCAATCTCGAGCCTAATTCCCTTTTTGCCCACTTCTCCCGCATGTACATCATGTTGTATCTGTTATTTGTCATTGTCCCCTTCCTCGGCCACGACCTCTACCACTTCCTCCTCTTCCCCAGCCCCCTCTCCCCGTGTATTACTGGCCGGATGTTTTGAGCTTCGGCACTCTCACTTGCGCAAACAGTCCCTCCCTTTCCATGTTCACAAGAGCTGTTATCACATTTTCCCATTGCTTATTGTGCCATTTTAGATTAACCGATTTATAAGCTTGAGCCAGTCGGGGCATCAAACAATTCACTAAAGTTTGAACAGCCAGAGGCCCATTTTCTGCTAGGGACATTCTGGCATATCCTCCCACTTACTCTTAAATCGGGCTATAAAATCCGGGATCGTCATGTCTTTGTGTTGCAAACATCGCACCACCTCTCCTATGTCACTATGTTTTCTCGCTCCCCTCATTATAGCCTCCTTTCCTCTATGGGGCCCAACCAGTGAGTGAGGGACTCGTTTCCCTGAGCCTGCTGATCATCATTTCCTCTCCAATCTCCATTTTCTCCGGGAGGAACTGCAAACCCATCTTTTAGGGTAGCCCATGAGGTTCCATATACACTTTCCAGCAGCACCTGCCCATTCCCCGCGAGGGGGCTGTAAATGCTGCACATCTGATTTAACCAATTAAGAAATGCATTGGTCTTTTTTAAGGGATCTGGAGCTTCTGCAACCATGGCTGAAGCTTCAGCTGGGGTCCAGGGTTTCAACACCGGGACCTATCATAGTACGGGGAGACGGTATCAGTGACTCGGGTTTAGACATTTCCTCAACATTCATCATCTGGGACTTTGTTTGCTCATCCTTCTTCTTCATATAACCATATAACAATTACAGTACGGAAACAGGCCATCTCGGCCCTTCTAGTCCATGCCGAACACTTACTCTCACCTAGTCTCATCTACCTGCACTCAGACCATAACCCTCCATTCCTTTCCCGTCCATATACCTATCCAATTTATTTTTAAATGATAAAATCGAACCTGCCTCCATCACTTCCACTATAAGCACATTCCACGCAGCTACCACTCTCTGAGTAAAGAAGTTCCCCCTCATGTTACCCCTAAACTTCTGTCCCTTAATTCTCAAGTCATGTCCTCTTGTTTGAATCTTCCCTACTCTCAATGGCAAAAGCTTATCCACGTCAACTCTGTCTATTCCTCTCATCATTTTAAAGACCTCTATCAAGTCCCCCCTTAACCTTCTGCGCTCCAAAGAATAAAGACCTAACTTGTTCAACCTTTCTCTGTAACTTAGTTGCTGAAACCCAGGCAACATTCTAGTAAATCTCCTCTGTACTCTCTCTATTTTGTTGACATCCTTCCTATAATTAGGCGACCAAAATTGTACACCATACTCCAGAATTGGCCTCACCAATGCCTTGTACAATTTTAACATTACATCGCAACTTCTATACGCAATGCTCTGATTTATAAAGGCCAGCACACCAAAAGCTTTCTTTTGGTGTGCTGGCCTTTTGATATCTTCTCAATAGTGTATCAGGTCCATCTCAGTGGCATTATCTGCTTCTGCTATACTTGTCGAAGGAGCTGTGGCTCCTCTAGCAGTAAACTGATCCACCCATGATGCCAGAGGTAGAAATAGAGCCTCAGCACCCGAACCCGATGGAGCAGCAGCCTGTTCTTCCTCTGTATACGCCGGGTTATATGGAGGTTGTTGTTGGCATAACGCAACCGCCATCATCAACAGATCATCAAATTCATCCTCTACCAGTGGTGCGTTTTCTACAGGGAGTCGGGGATATATTGCTGCATTTGCGTTAATATTATAGGCACAGGTCCCTCATAGAAACATAGAAAATAGGTGCAGGAGTAGGCCATTCGGCCCTTCGAGCCTGCACCGCCATTCAATATGATCATGGCTGATCATCCAACTCAGTATCCCATCCCTGCCTTCTCTCCATACCCCCTGATCCCTTTAGCCACAAGGGCAACATCTAACTCCCTCTTAAATATAGCCAATGAACTGGCCTCAACTACCTTCTGTGGCAGAGAATTCCACAGATTCACCACTCTCTGTGTAAAAAATGATTTTCTCATCTCGGTCCTAAATGACTTCCCTCTTATCCTTAAACTGTGACCCCTAGTTCTGGACTTCCCCAACATCGGGAATAATCTTCCTTCATCTAGCCTGTCGAACCCCGTAAAAACTTTGTACGTTTCTATAAGATCCCCCCTCAATCTTCTGAATTCCAGCGTGTACAAGCCGAGTCTATCCAGTCTTTCTTCATATGAAAGTCCTGACATCCCAGGAATCAGTCTGGTGAACCTTCTCTGTACTCCCTCTATGGCAAGAATGTCTTTCCCTCAGATTAGGAGACCAAAACTGTACGCAATACTCCAGGTGTGGTCTCATCAAGACCCTGTACAACTGCAGTAGAACCTCCCTGCTCTTATACTCAAATCCTATACTCATCTCCCTCTTTCTGCTGAACACCTTTCTCCTCTATGAGCTGGTGTCTTTTCTCCATCCGCGCCCATTTCCTTATTGTTTGTATCAATTTTGAAGGTATACACAGTACTCCAACTATAACGAATAACACCACCACTGCAAATATTAATTGTGCTCCCATCTCGCCAAACCATTTCTTTTTTAGAGAAAAGTATGACAGAGATAGCTTATAACTTCCCCCACCCGACCAATCTCCATTTAATCGATCAGTTAGATTACCACAAATATTTACCACACATTGACCATCTCTGTTCTTTTGTTATTACCACATCTGCTGGCGATCCCGCTGGAACAATGGGATCTCCTACCTTTACCCAGTTACTTATGGTCTTTTTTTTCACCTTGGCAGTGTTCTCTCTTATCGGCAACTTTCCCTCCCGGACCTCCCGTTTCTTTTCCTCGGGCCTCTCTCTATCTGTAGGATCAGATTTCTCCGATCGACTACTGTTGCCTCCCATATCTTTTTCAGAAGTCTGTAAAACAAAAGTTAGGTTTCCGTGGCCATTTTCTTATTCTATTCTATTCACAGTTTACGCGCACCAGTTTTACTCCCTCTGCAAATCTCTAAGTCACCTTTCAATTTCTATAGCGCGCTTTACGGCACCCGCTTCAATTTATCTTTATTTTGCCTCACCCCACAGGCCTCTTGTCTCAGCGTGAGTCACCAGCCAGATAAGCTAGATTGCCCGGGGACTCTCCCTTCTCTCTGGGAAGCCCTCATGTCCCCCTTTCGGTTAGGACTATTTTGTCATTCCCTTTTATTTCCCACTTGTATTCATTCGAATCCCGTTACAATTGGGATCCTGCCGACTACGCCAATTTCTGTAGAAGAAATTAATTTAGATGGAAATTAAAGGAAAATGATTTTTTTTATTTTTTTTATTTTATTTTATTAGAAGCAATGTACATACATCTTAATCATAATATGCAACATATTACATTTCTTGTACAACTTTTTTTTTTTAAACTTTAACCTATAATAGAAAAAGAGAAAAGAAAAAAGAGAAAGGAAGAAGAAAAGAGTGAGGATAGTAGTGGAGTGTAGTCCGCAGTATTTGCCTTAAGTGAATGATAATGGTTAAGTAAACTGCGTGCTTGAAAATGTGAAAAGAAAAGAAGAAAAAAAAGGCCCCACAGAAAAGGGGGGCCTTAAGAAAAGAAAAAGAAAATAAGTAAGGATTTATTATTTATTTTAATTTTTTTTTTTAAGATTAAAGGAAAATGATAAGCAGAGATTTTGCAGGTTTACTTCAAGAGACTTTATGGCATGATATCATGGAGAGATGGCAGCAGCAAACTGCTCACCAGTTCTCTGACTTCACAGCAGAATAATGGACAGTTATACTGTGCCGTATACAACTTTTGTTTTTTGTTAGATAGAAACATAGAAAATAGGTGCAGGAGTAGGCCATTCGGCCCTTCGAGCCTGCACCGCCATTCAATATGATCATGGCTGATCATCCAACTCAGTATCCTGTACCTGCCTTCTCTCCATACCCCCTGATCCCTTTTGCCACAAGGGCCACATCTATCTCCCTCTTAAATATAGCCAATGAACTGGCCTCAACTACATTCTGTGGCAGAGAATTCCACAGATTCACCACTCTCTGTGTGAAATTTTTTGTAGTTGTGTAGATACAACTACACAAAAATATACTATCTACTACATGGGTACCAATTATTTCATTAGTCATAATTAGGAAGGACATCCTTGTGATTGAGGCAGTGCAGCGTAGGTTCACGAGATTGATCCCTGGGATGGCGGGACTGTCATATGAGGAAAGATTGAAAAGACTAGGCTTGTATTCACTAGATTTTGGAAAGATGAGGGGGCATCTTATAGAAACCATATAAAATTATTACAAAAATTATAAAAGGACTGGACAAGCTAGATGCAGGAAAAATGTTCCCAATGTTGGGCGAGTCCAGAACCAGGGGCCACAGTCTTAGAATAAAGGGGAGGTAATTTAAGACTGAGGTAAGAAAAAACTTTTTCACCCATAGACCCGTGAATTTGTGGAATTCCCTGCCACAGAGGGCAGTGGCGGCTAAGTCACTGGATGGATTTAAGAGAGAGTTAGATAGAGCTCTCGGAGCTAGTGGAATCAAGGGATATGGGGAGAAGGCAGAGCACGGGTTTTTGATTGGGGACGAACAGTCATGATCACAATGAATGGCGGTGCTGGCTCGAAGGGCCAAATGGCCTCCTCCTGCACCTATTTTCTATGTTTCTATGTTTCATAACATAAATTTTGTTTATGTCAATCTTATTCACCAACTGATGGTTAATGCAAGTCAAACACAATACAAGGGCATCTTGACATTATTCTATCTCACCTCTCAGGTGGACCGCGCCACCATCCCCTCTTCGAGCCAATCATAAGCCCCCATTTAATGGAAGGTATCTACACTACTAGCGGTAGGGGGCGCTGGTGGTCTGCTGTAACACACTGCTGTATGAAACAAGCTTCCTTATCTCCGTCTACTATTTCATGTTTAAATTTACCGTCCACCCTTCAACACATTCCTAGACAAGAGGTAATACGTCTAATCTTACTTTGCCAATTCCCATGAACCTCTTCTATACCTGGTCAACGAGAAATTCCAATTGTCACATCCAAACACCCTTTCGTTACCTTGTTCAATTTTAATTATAATTAAGTAAGGATGGATATTAATATTTTCTTCCACATTCCCCTTTTCCTAACTACACCATTCAGATAATAATCTTACTTCCTGTTCTTGTCACCAAAGTGGAAAACCTCACATTTATCCACATTAAACTGCATCTGCCATGCATCTGCCCACTCACCCAACCTGTCCAAGTCACCCTGCGTCCTCATAGCATTCTCCACACAGTTCCCACTGCCACACAGCTTTGTGTCATCTGCAAATTTGCTAATGTTACTTTTAATCATTAATGTATAGTATATTGTAAATAGCTGCGGTCCCAGCACTGAGGCTTGCGATACCCCACTAGTCACTGCCTGCCATTCTGAAAGGGACCCGTTAATTCCTACTCTGTTTCCTGTCTGCCAACCTATTTTCTATCCTTGTCAGTACCCTGCCCCCAATACCATGTGTCCTATTTTTGCTCACTAATCTCATATGTGGGATATTATCAAAGGCTTTCTGAAGTCCAGGTACACTACATCCACTGGCTTTCCCTTGTCCATTTTCCTAGTTACATCCTCAAAAAATTCCAGAAGATTAGTCAAGCATGATTTCCCCTTCATAAATCCATGCTGACTCTGACCTTAATGCTATCCAAATATGCCGCTATTTCATATTTTATAATTGACCCCTCCAGCATCTCCCCCACCACCGATGTCAGGCTAAAGGGCCTGTCCCACTGTACGAGTTCATTCAAGAGCTCTCCCAAGTTTAAAAAAAATCAAACTCGAGGTAAGCACGTAGAATGTACGTAGCGGGTATGTCGGAGCTCCGGACATCTTTTAGTGGCTCGTAACGCTAACGGCAGGTACTCGGGAAACGCGGTAAGCTCGGGAAGACTCGTGAAGATTTTTCAACATGTTGAAAAATGTCCACGAGAGCCCCGAGTACTTACGAGCAGCCATTACCGTAATTATCCGAGTTCGAATGAGGGGAAACTCGGGAGAACTCTTGAATTAGCTCATACAGTGGGACAAGCCCTTACCTGGTCTATAATACCCTGTTTTCTGTCTCCCTCCTTTCTTAAAATGTGGGATAACATTAGCTACCCTCCAATCCACAGGAACTGATCCTGAATCTATAGAACATTGGAAAATGATCATCAATGCATCCACAATTTCTAGAGCCACCTCCTTAAGTACCCTGGGATGCAGAGCATCAGGCCCTGGGGATTTATCAGCCTTCAGTCCCATCAGTTTACCCAACACCATTTCCTGCCTAATGTGGATTTCCTTCAGTTCCTCCGTCACCATAGATCCTCTGGCCACTCGTACATCAGGGAGATTGTTTGTGTCTTCCTCAGTGAAGACAGATCCAAAGTACCTGTTCAACTCGTCTGCCATTTCCTTGTGGGAAACAAGACAGTGGGAGAAATATAGTCAGCACCAGGTACACTGGACATGGGTAGGCAGGAAGGAGGGTATGGCATTGAGTTCCAATCCCAGTGAGGGGCTGAAATCCCACAGATTGGTGTCTGACCTCATCTATAAAAGTAAGCAATAGAGGCCATGAATAAGCTCTAGATAAAGTTTGGTCAAAGTGTATGAAATGGAGAAACAAGCTTTTTTCTTAATGTTCTGATCTTTTATAGCCATCTCTGCCAGAAGATGTAGAATGCAAGCAACCAGAATTTCTTGATGCACTGGAGAAACATTTCATCATTCCCTCAACAATCCGGCCAAGGCTCAAGAAGTTCCGAATTGAGGTAATTTTCCGTTAGATAATAATTCCCCTGTCACATACTGCGATGATGAAATAATCTTGATGTAATACGAATGCCAAGCAATGACCATCACTAAAATAACCACCATCACCAAATTCCCTCCCATCAACATCCTGTGTGTTACCATTAACCAGAAACTCTGCAGGACCTTCCACATGAATATTGTGGCCACAGGATGAAGTCAGAGACCAATTATGCTGTCCCAATTGATTCATCTCCTGACACCTTAATGCTTTCCAATATGTACAAAGTACAAGCAGGAAATGCCATGCAATATTCTCTACTTTGCTGATTTGGCTAAAGAGCCAACTCTCTTTAAGAAGTTCCAAATCGAGCAGAAAAAAAGTAGATTGCATTAATGATAATTTGTCCACTCTCGCTGTTGCCACTCTCTATCATGGTGAGTCCTTGCCTACAGTGTGTGCCTTCTCCTGTATTAATTGCTACCACACCTTTTTAGGCATTTCCCAAACCTCAGCGCTTAGTCTGAAGAGTGGTGTCGACCTGAAATCCACCTATTCCTTTTCTCCAGAGATGCTGCCTGACCCACTGAGTTACTCCAGCATTTTGTGTCTTTCCACCAGCTGTCAGTGGTGGGATTGAAGGAGAAGCTCATGAATTGTTCGGCCCCTTCCTCATCCACTGACCCTGTTAAACTGCAGATTGAAACCAAACTAATTATTGTTTTATTTATCATGGATGCAAGTTAGAGTACAAACATTGAACCAAATGCCTTCCATTACAAACTATTATCTTTTTCAGAGATGGTCAACATTTTAATTTATATTAATACATCATGTCCCCGCACCAAGACATAATTGCACATTTTGTTGTTCTAGGTTCTGTTCTGGGGACTCCGAGACCTCAAACGTATACAAATGTTTGAAGTGGAGCAGCCCCAGGTGACGATGGAGTGTGGTGGCCAGAAAGTAGAATCTGAAGTCATGCCAAGTTACAAGTTGAACCCAAACTTCGGTGAACTTGCGAAATATTTTGAAGTGGTGCGTAGCAAAAACTATTTTGGAAAAAAAAATAACCTGCTAAGAGTTGGGTTTGTTGAAGATCTAGAGCTGAAGATTTTTCTGAGGGATAAGATGGGCTTGCATCTGCAGAGGTAGTGTTTGATTAGGAATAGTCGGCTTGGTTTTGTGCATGGGACATGAGTTTGGTTGAGTCTTTTTGAAGAAGTAACCAAGAGGGTTCATGGAGACAGGGCCATAGACATGGTAAATATAGACCAATATGGCCTTTGATAAGGTTCCGCATGGTAGGCTGCCCTGGTAGATTAGATCGCTGAGCACCCAGGCAGAGGATGAATGGTGATTGCAGGTCCAAAGTCCCGGTGTGATATGCTGATATGACGTCACTTTTTCCTCACTCATTTCAATTCCAAGACCCTCCGAAGTAGCAGCCGATTGCTTCATTACCCGAACCATTCTGTCTGTGGCTGAAACTCTATCTACATCCTCTGGATTCAGCTGAAGGGGTCTGGAAGAGAGCAAGATCAATCCATGGGCCGTCTGTGGCCAGGAGTGTTTCTGGAATTAATTCCATGTTCTGCACTGCTCTGCACTAGAACAGGGTGGGGAAGGAGAACACAGCTTGTCAGAGCAATAGCAACTTCCCCGATTCCAGAACACCACCATTTAAGCAGCACCTGGACAGGCACTTGAGTGGGTAAGGCATCGAGGGACTTGCAATGAATGCAGGAAAATGAGATTTGTGTTCGCTGCAACATAGTGGCTGAAGGACTTGGATTTGACTGTCTGATTCTATTCTAATGCGGCAGTGGTGTAATGTACACTTGTTGCTGGCCATTGATGGGCTCCCCAGCCCAAACTGCAGCGCTATTTTCTAGAGAATTATTTAACTGGAACTGGGCAGGACGGGGGCTCAGCAGTTGAGCTACAGAGACCCAAGTTCGATCCTGACTTGTGCTTGTCTATATAGAAACATATAAAGTAGGTGCAAGAGGAGGCCATTTGGCCCTTCGAGCCAGCACCGCCATTCACTGTGATCATGGCTGATCGTCCCCTATCAATAACCCGTGCCTGCCTTCTCCCCATATCCCTTGACTCCACTAGCCCCTAGAGCTCTATCTAACTCTCTCTTAAATCCATCCAGTGACTTGGCCCCCACTGCCCTCTGTGGCAGGGAATTCCATAAATTCACAACTCTCTGGGTGAAAATTTTTTTTCTCACCTTAGTCTTAAATGACCTCCCCTTTTTGTATGGAGTTTGTAGGTTCTCCACGTGACCTGCATGGGTTTCCTCCCACACTCCAAAGACATACAGGTTTGTAGGTTAATCGGCTTGGTATGAGTGTAAAATGTCTCTAGTGTGTGTAGGGTAGTGTTAATGAGTGGGGATCGCTGGTCGGTGCGGGCTCAGTGGGCAAAAGGAACTGTTTCTGCTGCTGTATCTCTAAACTAAACGCAACCTTTGCTTGCCAGGAGCTGCCAGAGCAGATGTATCTTCACCCGCCCCTGAGCATTGTGGTGATGGAGCAGCGAGCGTTTGGCCGCACTGTCCTGGTCGGCACCTTCACCGTCACCAACCTGCAGCAGTTTTCCCTGGAGGAATTGGAGGAGAGTTCAAGCCGTGAAGATACACAACCCAAACCCCGACGTAAGGAAAATGTGATAAAGGGATTTGAGAACATAATTAGTAAACTGTCTGGGAACGGCATCTCTAAATTAACTGGCTGGATTGCTTTTCCGTTTTTAAGACAAGGGGCACAGGTACTGGTTCTGTGCTGCAGCTCGTCACATCTACACCAGGTCTCTGATTATTCTAACAATGCTGAGCAGGTGGGTGGGCAGGAGGTGGGGAGGGGCTGCAGGGTGGGAGGGGCAGTGAGGTGGGGTGGGGTGGGGGGGGGGGGGTGAGGCGAGGCGGCAGGGTGAGGTGACGTGGGATTGAGGTGATGCAGGGTGGGATGGGGGGAGGGAAGGGTTGGGATAGGTGGTGAAGTGGGGCGGAGGACGGGGGTGGGATGAGGGGGCAAAAAGACGTGGCGGTGTGGGGCAGGTGGTGATCTGGGGGTGGGGGCTTGTTGTGGAGATGGTGCGGGGTGATACGGTTAGGGCATGGTGGGGTGGGTGGTGAGGTGAGGTGGCGGGGACTGAGGGTGCGGGGTGGGGCAGGTCGTATGGGATGGGGCAGGGTTGGGGTGGGGGGGTGAGAATGTGATGGGCATGGTGGGCTGTGAGGGGGAGTGGGGAAGTGAGATGGTGCGGGGTGGGACGGAGGGGCAGAGTGAAGTGGGTTGGGGGGCAGCAGAGGGTGAGACTGCGTGGGGTGGGGCAGGCGGCACTGGGCAAGGGAGCAGAAATTTCAACGGAGCATTTAATTTCAAAAAAGGCCCCTGTCGAATAACAAGTTAAACCCTTCCAAGCATAATCCACATTTCCAAGTGCTTTCCCCTTTAGATTTCCATGAATCAGTTTTTAATGTTAATTTCTGCTTGTTTTTGGAATTTACTGTTAACAGGAAGAGAGACTAAGAGAAAAAGAGATCCACAAATCGCCATTTCCATTGAAACAGAAGTGTCACCTCAGAGGAAGAAAAGACCTCTCGATGTTCTGAAGGTAAATGAATATACCACCTTATAGACCAACGCAGTTTAATCTTGTTATTTGTTAATGGTTTATTATCGTCACCTGTGTCGAGTTACAGTGAAAAACTTTGCGTGTTATCCAGGCAAAACATACCATACACGAGTACAACAGGTGATGCAAGAGAAGGTAAATATAGTTCAGAATATACTGTGACTGTTACATGGAAAGTGCAGGTGAACAAAAGTGCATGGGCCACAATGAGATGGATTGGAAGATCGGGACTAGCTGGCTTAAGTATTTTGATAACAGTGGGGCAGATGTTGTTCCTGAATCTCCCATCTATGAGGTGATGGTAATCCTTGAGGATAATTTCAGCCTTCCTGACGCAACACGCCATGAAGATGGACTGGATGGAAGGAAGTGATGAGCCTATGATGGGCTGGGCTGTGTTCACCATTCTCTGCGGGTTCAGGCAGCCAGCTGCCATTTCAGGCTGAGATGCAATCTGTCAGAATTATTTCCTTAGTGCATAGAAGAATATAACACAAAGAACAGACACTTTGGGCCCACAATATCTGTGGTGAACATAATGCAGATGAACTACACGGTCCATATCCCTCCATTCTCTGCCTATCCATGTGCCTGTGTAAAATCCTCTATCATATCTGCCTCCACCACCACCTCTGGCAGAGTGTTCCAGTAACCCACCACCCTCTGTGCCCCTCTCATCTTAAAGCTGTGCCTGCTAGTCTTTGACAATTCTCCCCCGAGTAGAGGTTCTGACTGTCCATCCTATCTGTCCCTCTCATCGTTTTATACACCGCTATCAAGTCACACTGTGACCTCCAGCATTCCAGGGGGAAAAAACAAGTTTGTCACACATTCCTGGGTCTATAATCACTTAGGATTGACACAAAAAGCTGTAGTAACTCAGCGGGTCAGACAGCATCTTTGGAGAAAAGGAATAGGTGACATTTCAGGTTGAGACCCTTCTTCACACTTGACCCGCAACAGCACCTATTCCTTTTCTCCAGAGATGCAGTCCAACTCGCTGGGTTACCCCAGCTTCTTGTGTCTCTACTCAGTTTAAACCAGCATCTGCAGCTCCTTCCAACCTATAATCACTTGGAATCCTGGCTGTCCTCTGGCTTCTCACTTGTGGCCAACTAAAGATGTAACAATCTGTGCTCCATCTCATTTCCTTTCTTCAGGTCAGGATGGCCACATCTACAAACATGCTACCTGCAACCTCTCAGCCTCCGATGCACCACAGTGTCTCCAGTCAGCACTCACACTCCAAATCCACCCTCCAACTGGAGACACTTCCCACAGATGCATCAGCCTCATGGGGGTCTCAGAATTGCCACACTCTGCAGGCTGTACAATATCCTGGGTATAGATACATGCCATTCTTTTAAGTTAGAAGGGTCCAGCATGATGTATTTCAACCCTTGTTCCATCACTTTGATTGAATGATAAAATATATCTAAGCACTTGCCAAGCAGCAACTCGACTGACATCAATTTCACAATGCACAGTCAAAGGCCAATGTTGAGAAGACCTTCATAGCCCCTCTCACACCCCCACCCCAAGCCACTTCAATACTTCTGGTCCCATCGGCTAAAATTAATTGGCCTCCACTGAATACAATCACAAAGGAGGTTCCTCAGGGATTTAGTTATTAAGGTAACTCACTTGGACTATGAACAGTATAAACAATGAAAATAATATACACTCGCTCTCGAGTGCCGCCAGTCTGCATTCTGAGACCACATGAGAAAACCACATGTGATTAACTCTGACCCTTACAAATAAACATGATTGGGACGGATATTGTATCTTCGCCTTTCCAGCAGCCGTGAGTGAATAAATGAAGCCTTTGGACAGATTATTGTTAAATTTGTTTCCATCAGAACTAATGAACAGTAGGCAGGTTTTGTACACTCATATTAAATTGTTACCATATTCTCTGCTATATTTCCTTATGAACTTGAAGAAAACCTCTTCAGCCCATCTATTCTACAGTGATTAACAGAGTAATCCTATCCTCCCCACGTTCCCATCCACTCCCATTAGATTCTAAGCCTTATCTACTGTGAGAGAAAACCAGAATATCCAGGGAAACTCATGCAGTCACAGAGAGAACATGCAAACTCCACACAGACAGCACTAAGGTTGGATTATACCTGGATAACTGGAGCTAAGAGCCAGTAGTTTACCATCTGTGCCGCTGGGCCACAATTCATTGAGAAAGGAAGAGTGCAAGTCAAGTTTACGTTGCTGGAAGGGACATTTAGTTTACTTTAGTTTAGAGATACAGCATGGAAACAGGCCTATCGGCCCACCGAGTTCGCACCGACCAGCGATCCCCGAACATTAACACTATCCTACACACACTAGGGGCAATTTGCACTTGTACCAAGCCAATTAACCTACAAACCTGTACGTCCTTGGAGTGTGGGAGGAAACCGAAGATCTCAGAGAAAACGCACGCGGTCACGGGGAGAACGTACAAACTCTGTACACACGGCACCCGTAGTCGGGATCAAACCAGGTCTCTGGTGCTTCAAGCGCTGAAAGACAGCAACTCTACGGCTGTGCCACCGTGCCGCCCTCGACAGGGAACAATGAGAGATTGACTAAATCAACATCTAGAAGGCACAGTTCAGTTTAGATTATTCTTGTCACATGTACTGAGATACTATACAGTGACAAGCTGCTTTGCATACTATCCAGACAAATTATAGTATACATCAACATAAGTACAAGAGTGAAATAACTGGAGTGAATCTTCCCTCAAAACAGCAGGCAAGCGTGATGTTTAGAGAAAAAAGAAGTGTTGCTGCATTTGATGCAGACCACAAAATGATAAGTAACTTGATGAAGGCCACATGGCCAATCACTCAGGAATGTAAAAGTCCATGGGATCCAAGGAAAGGTGGCGAGTTGAATTAACAGATAGACAAAAATGCTGGAGAAACTCAGCGGGTGAGGCAGCATTTATGGAGCGAAGGAAATAAGCAACGTTTCGGGCCGAAACCCTTCTTCAGACCCTCTGCTTCGTAAATGCTGCCTCACCCGCTGAGTTTCTCCAGCATTATTGTCTACCTTCGATTTTCCAGCATCTGCAGTTCCTTGTTAAACAAATTGAATGAACATTTATTTTTTGAGAGAGAAAACTAAGAGTAATAATTGATGGGTGTTGTTGTTGGTGGAAGGCGGCAGGTTTCCACAAGGCTCATTCCCAGCCTGTGTGGTTGGATAGTGAACACTGCAGGTTGCAGCAGGAAGTAGTGGACTGCTCAGGTGAGAGCCATGGTGACTAATGGGATTCAGAAACGTATGAGGCAGTGCAATTGGCAAAGACAAATGATGCAAGGGATTACACAGTGTAGGAGGAGTAAGTGCAGGGATCTTGGTGGGCATCAGGATAGGCTGGGAACGTGGCTCAGCGGGTAATGAAGATAAACACAAAATGCTGGAGTAAAGCCCCTGTCCCCCTTACATGTCCTTGGCACGTTAATTACGCGACCTCGTGCTCGCGTTGAGCCACGACGGTCCCGCGAAGGTCGCGCGCGATTACATGCGCCCGCAGATCCGTCTGGAGCGCGTGACGTCATTTGAAGATGGACACAAAATGGAGGAGTAACTCAGCGGGACCGGCAGCATCTCTGGAGAGAAGGAATGGGTGATGTTTCGTGTCGAGACCTCTTCAGTCTGAAAGAAGGGTCTTGACCCGAAACGTCACCCATTGCCTCTCTCCAGAGATGCTGCCGGTCCTGCTGAGTTACTCCAGCATTTTGTGTCTATCTTCAATTTTCTTGGCCCCGCTCGGGGAATAGAAGTGGGGGCGGATCCGGACCGCAATGGCCATGAGCCCCAGGCTGAGTTCGGCGATCGTTGGCCTGCTTCTGCTGCTGTTGGAGGTGAGACGTTGCGTCGCGCCAGGGTCTTGGGCCTGTCCCATTTCGGCCGTCAGTTATGCGACAAGCCGTTGGCGCGCAAAGATTTCGTTCGCTATAAATATTTTGGAGCGCCGCGCGATATTGCGCACAACTCCATACCCCTCCGCGCTTCTCAGTGGGACCGGCCCCACGCGGCCATACGATGCCCGTGCGCCTCAACGCGACCATGAGGTCACATAATTTGCGTGCCAAGGACACGTAAGTGGGACAGGCCCTTAACTCAGCGGGACAGGCAGCATTTCGGTCGAGAAGGAATGGGTGACATTTCGGGTCAAGACCCTTCTTCAGACTGAAAGACATGGGAAAGGGAAACGAGATACAGACAATGATATAGAGAGATATACGTGGAACAAATGAATGAAAAATATGCAAAAAAGTACCAATGCTCAAGGAAACAGGGCATTGTTAGCTGTTTGCTCGGTGAGAATGAAAGGCTGGTGTGACTTGGGTGGGGGAGGGATGGAGAGAGAGCTAAATGCAGGGGTTACTTGAAGTTAGAGAAATCAAGATCATACCACTGGGCTGTAAGCTGCCCAAGCGAAATATGAGATGCTGTTCCTCCAATTTGTGTTTAGCCTCACTCTGACAATGGAGGAGGCCTAGGACAGAAAGGTCAGTGTGGGAAGGGGAATTAAAGTGTTTAGCAACCAGGAGATCAGGTAGGTCCAGGCGGACTGAGTGATGATATCTTTGTTCAGTGGGTCATTGCAGGGAAGTTATGCTGGATTTATATCTAAAAGGTTAGGTAGATTGCAGGGTGGAGTGTTCAGATTAAAGATCAAACTAAACCTTACTCAATGGTCGTTGCCAGGGGAGTATGTTCTACACCAAAGCCATCTAGATACAGCACTGCCATGATCCTCTGGGCTGTTCTGGTGTAGTTACACCAATGATGTCAGCTGAGAGTGGAGAACAGAAATAAGGAAGTCTTATTTCCTGCTTTTCAGATACCGATGAAGAAACTGGCCCTGCAGCCAAAACTGGAAAGTGCACCTGAAGAATTTGAGGAAAAGGTTGAATTGTCAGAACTGGACTGGTGGTCAAAGTACTACGCATCTGTGGAGGAGATGGAGGTGAGGTGGAACGGGCAAATGTCTGCCATCTCCACTGAGATGGGCATAGCTGAGTTTGTGACTGCACGTGCTATGGTCATAAATGCAACTCCTTACACAGAGATGTTCAGTTAGAAATCTTTGATCTACCTTTAGCTCCAGCTTAATAGCCATGGAATAAAAGTGTCCACATTCTGAAGTGTGTCACCACAGGTTGTACAGTCTTGTGCCTTTGGCACGATATGTTGCCACTGACTCCAGCAACAGCCATTGACCTCTCACAAGGTTACCTTGATTTTCTCTTATACTCACTAATTTCCGAAGATTAACTGTGACCTGTTTTTAAGAGTCATTCAGCACGGAAACAGGCCCTTTGACCAACATGCACCATCTAAACTAGTCCCACCTGCCCGCATTTGGTCCATATCCTTCTGAACTTTTCCTATCCCTGTACCTGTCCTAGTGTCTTTCATAAAGTGTTAATGTACCTGCCTCAATTTTCTCCTGTGTAGACCTCTCTACCACCCTTTGTGTAAAAAAAATGTTGCCTCTCAGGTTCCCATTAAATCCTTCCCCTCACCTTGAACCAATGTCCTCTGGTTCTTGATTCCCCTAACCTGAGTAAGAGACTGGGAATTCAACCTCTGTATTCCCTTCATAATTTTATACACCTCTATAAGATCACCCCTCATCTTGCGCTGCAGGGAATAAAGTCCTCGCCTGCCCAACCTTTGCCTACACTTAAGTTCTGGCATTGTGCTTGTAAATCTTCTCTGCACCCTCTTCAGCTTACTGTTGCGAACTGAGGGAGATAGTTTTCACACAGAGGGTAATGGGTAAATGGAACGAGCTGCCAGGTGAAGTAGTTGAGGCAGATACAACAACAATATTTAAAATGTGGATAGGTCCAGTATATGGGTAGGAAATGTTTAGAGAGATATATGCTAGGCATGGGCATTTGGGACTAGCTTTGATGGGACGTCTTGGCTGGCATGGGCCGAAGGGCCAGTTACAATGCTGTATGACTCTATATGACTCTGTGACCATCGACTTGCAGAGTTGTAACATGATGTTGCCATTTTAGTACTCGAGGCCCTGACTCACGGAGGCAAGACTGCCAAACACCTTTTTCACTGGGTCTGGAGAGGGTCCAGAGGAGGTTTACAAGAATGATCCCAGGAATGAGTACGTTACCCAATGATGAGTGTTTGTCGACACTGGTCCTGTATTCGCTGGAGCTTAGAGGAATGTGGGGAGACCTCATTGAAACATACAGAATAGTGAAAGGCTTGGATAGAGTAGATGTTGAGAGGATGTCTCCACTAGTAGGAGAGTCTGGAAATAGAGGTCACCAGCCTCAGAATTAAAGGATGGCCCTTTAGAAAGGAGATGAACAGACATTTCTTTAATCAGAGGGTGTGCCACAGAATGCTGTGGAGGCCAAGTCAATGGATATTTTTAAGGCAGAGGTAGATGGGTTTTTGATTAGTACAGGTGTTAGAGGTTTTGGGGAAAAGGCAGGAGAATGGGGTTAGGAGGGAGAGATAGATCAGCTATGATTGAGTGATGGAGTAGACATAATGGGCCGAATGGCGTAATTCTACTCCTATCACTTATGACCTTCTGTTGCCATGAAGTTTTATATTTGTCCCTGTAATGAGGCAATGGTTGTGCTCAAGGCATTGTGTAAAGAGGACAACCCCAGGTGGATTTAACCTGCGGGAGCAGCAGATCCACCTTGGCCCTCACCTGTAACCACTTTCCCAAGAACATACATCAGTCTAATTGGCCTAGAATCTCCTGTATTCTGTCTCCCTCTCTTTCTTTCTCATCTTTCCTAAACAGAGCGTTTACATGGTGGTATTCTAATACTTGGACACCTGATCAAATCTGGAAAGGCTACAATGAATATACCTACTTTCTTCGCAGTTATTCCTTTGAAGAACCTGGGATACAGGCCATCAGCTCCAGGGGATTTGACGATCTTAGATTGCCTAATACTTTTTAGCTGGTGTTGGTGGGCCAGTGTTCTCAGATCATCTCGAGCTGCAGGATAAAGTTCTTCTGTGCCCTTCGCTACAAAACGTTGTGCCACTATTGGGAAGCTGTTTGTGTTTTGTACCATGGAGACAGATGCAACGTATTTGTTCACATTCTGATGCTTCTTTATTTCCGTTAACTCCCAAGTCTTATCCTCTGAGCAGCTGATGTTTGCTTCAGCTGCCCTTTTCCTTGTTACTCATGTGGAAGCCACTTCTGTGCTCTGCGATCATTCTGTAATCATATGACTTCCATCTCACTATGAAACTGGTCTCTTTATTGAACCTGCATTAATTAATTATTCCCAATTAATACACCCAATTAATCCCAATTAGAGCTCTTCAATACTCCCCCAGTGCACTACTGTTCACTGTGAGTGTCTTGCCCTAGTTTGACCTCAAAAAACACCTCAGTGTATTTATTTATCTGAATTAAACTCGTTAGCCATTCCTCGGTCCTCTTGCCCAGTTGATCAAGATCCTGCTATAATTCTTGATAACCTTCTCCACTGTCTACAATATCATTGATATCAATAATATATATCCTGTAAACCAAGGGATATAGTTATCATTGCAACAAATAAAGATTCTATTGTGCTAAAGTGAGAATGAAATATCATTCAGCGAACACAAGAAAGCTAAGGAATGTGGTGCGGATAATAAGGTCCGAATTTGAGGCTTATGGGCCTGTCCCACTTGCGCAACTTTTTCAGCGACTGCCAGCACCCGTCAAAGGTCGTTGCAGGTTGCTGAAAATTTTCAACATGTTGAAAATCCAGCGGCGACCAGATCAAGGTACAATTCTTTGGGCGACCACTCACGATCATACAGGCTTCACCCTGCGACATGTTGCTAATACACGCTGAAAAAGTCGCGTGTGGGACAGGCCCATTAAACACATTTTTGGTGGAGGAGTGGAAGCTTTATCCTGCAGCTAATGGGATCTGAAAACACTGGCCCAATATTCTCAATATCTTAACCTGTATTAGATTTTTGGTTGATATTTTGTTCAGGTCAAATAGCTGCATTTTTGAAATTGTTGGGTGATACATGGACATGTGTGTGATGAAAAAAATACTAACAATGTTTTGTTTTTTAGAAAAAAGAGAAGGAAGAGGAAGAAGAGGAAGTGACTGAGATGGGTAAGTATTATATAGAGCAGGAGAAATAGAGGCCGCAGCAGGCCACTGCCCCTGGAGCCTGCTCCACCCTCAGTCAGATCAAACACCGATACCTTAAACCGTCCAACACTAGGCAGTCTGTGTCATTGGCAACCCATCACCACACTAAACATTAATTTCCAGTCGAGGATAAATAATCAGTTTAGTGTATTGTCACATGTACCCAGGTATAGTGAAAAGCACGACACAAAATACTGGACTGACTCAGCACCTCATATTTCACTTGTACAGCTTATCATACGATACTATATGATAAAACTTTATTCATCCCCAGAGGGAGATTTCTCTGCCAGCAGTCGCAACACACAACAATGTACACAAAACCTTGAAATTAAAAGTGAAAAAAACAGAAAAGGACAAGCGACTGTTGTCTGGCTGCCGTGTGCACAGCGCCTTCACCGGAACATACCGGAACAAGCAAGCGAACGCAAACTTACCCCCGGGGCAGAGGATTCTAAAACTACAGTGCCCCGCCCCCCACACTGGGTTCCCCTTTGTTCTCCCACCATCCCTCACGGCGGTCCCTCCCACGCCAGGTCCTCCATTGTCTTACCCGCCCCTCCCTCATGCTCCACCGCCACTGAGGTTCCCGCTGCTGCTGTGGCACCCATTGCCGCTGAGGCCCCACCACTGCCGAGGCTCCCGATGCCGTCGAGGCTCTAGCTGTCGCCGCTGAGGCTCCTTCGGCCCAGGTAGGCCTCGCTGCCCGGCTTCTCAGCAACGGTGTGAATGTTGACTTCTCCAACTTCAAGTAACCCTTGCTTACCCACTCTCTCCATCCCTCCCCATGCCCAGTACCGTTAGGGCAGTCACGGTGGCAAAGCGGTAGAGTTGCTGCCTTACAGCAAAATGCAGCGCCAGAGACCCGGGTTCAATCCCGACTATGGGTGCTGTCTGTATGGAGTTTGTACGTTCCCCCCGTAACCTGTGTGGGTTTTCTCCGAGAACTTCGGTTTCCTCCCACACTCCAAAGAAGTACAGGTTTGTAGGTTAATTGGCTTGATAAAATGTTAAATTGTCCATGTTGGCGATATGCAGAGTACTGCCCTGTCGATTACAAAATTCAGAAGGTTCAGAAGGTTACTTGAAGTTCGAGAAGTTAATATTCGTACCGCTGGGGTGTAAGCTCCCCAAGCAAAATATGAAGTGCTTTTCTTCCAATTTGTGCTGGGCCTCACTCTGACAATGGAGGAGGCCCAGGACAGAAAGGTCAGCGTGGGAACGGTAGGGGGAGTTAGAGAGAGATAAATTAGCTTGTAGTTGGTGATTGAAGATGATGGTTTATCACCATGACCTCAAGGTAAGTTGGCAATGGGTAATAACTGCTGTTCTTGCCACATCCCAAAACTGTAACAATCATTTGTTAGAGTGCAGAAGAGATTTGCCAGGATGTTGCCCTGAAATTATAAGGAAAGGTTGAATATGCTGGGATAGCTTTTCTAGAGTGTAGGAGGCTGAGGAGTGCTCCTAATAAAGTTATGAGTGATGTCGATAGGATAATAGTAAAAGTATTTTTCTTGGGGTACGGAAGTCTAAATCTAGAAGGTACAGATATAAGATGGGAGGGGAGAAATTTAAAGATCTTGAGCAAGTTTTTCACACAAGTTATAGGGTTTTATTAACACAAGATGTTTATATGGAAAGTGCTGCAGGAAAGATGAGAGAGGCAGAACATGTACAATGTTTGAATGGCGTTTGGACAGATGTTTGCCTGGGAAGGAAAAATAAGTATTATGGTCACATTGTAGGCAAATAGAATGATGGGAGCCAGATACCATGGTCAGCACGGATGAGATAGGCTGTGGGGCTCAATTCTGTGCTGCACAACTCTCTCCTTTCTATAAATTAAACAAAATAGTCCCATCCAACAGGCAAGTTGAGTTTCCGTTACAAGTCTCATCACAAGTTGTCATGTTGGTCAACCTGTTGTCTCCTCAGTTTAACATGTATCACTTGCCCCGGTTATGAGCAATCTCCGTGAGTGGAAGCTGAACCTTCTGGTGTTACTTTGATGCCACAATGATCATTTAGAAGAAATCACAAACCACAGCTTGTCTGCTGGTGTAAAATATGGAATTATGTACTCACTTGCCCACTTTTTAAAAAAAAGATCAAGTCATTGGCGGCACGGTGGCGCAGCGGTAGAGTTGCTGCCTGACAGTGCTTGCAGCGCCTGACACCTGGGTTCGATCGCAACTGCAGATGCTGTCTGTACGGAGTTTGCACGTTCTCCCCATGACCACATGGGTTTTCTCCGAGATCTTCGGTTTCCTCCCACACTCCAAGGACGTATAGGTTTGTAGATTGGTATCAGTATAAATTGTCCCTGGTGGGTGCAGGATAGTATTAATGTGCAGGGATTGCTGGTCGGTGGGCCAAAGGGTCTGTTTCTGCACTGTATCTCTAAACTAAACTAAACTAAACATTATTAAACGGGGCGGGTCAGAGGTTGAGGCTGAAACATCATACAGAGAGTTAAGCAGGCTACCCCTCCCCATCCCCAAGACCATGAGTTCTCAGATAAAAGATTGATCTGAAATGTTAGCAGTGTTTCTCTCTCCATAAATGCCGCAGAATGGCTGAGTAGGTCCACCATTTTCTCTTTTCCTTTCGATTTCTGGTTTCTCTGGTCCTTTGCCGAGCACTCATTTTCCATCTTGATGTTTGCAGATGTTGATCCATTGATGCCATCAACAAGTGATGATCTGGAAAGGGAGTTTATTGCACCCAAGGAACAGCCAGTCACGCGAGGAAAGAACATCATTACAACTTTTCAGGTAAACCCACTCTGTCAGCCTCACACATTCTCACACCATCTCTCTCCGGTGGCCAGGAATTACTCTGGGTTCTCCCTCTATTCCACCAGTACCTTGTATTTTTTGCTCAAGATTCCAGAATGACATATCAGAGCAGCATGGTGGCGCAGCGATAGAGTTGCTACCTTACAGCGGCAGAGGCCAGGGTTTGATCCTGACTACTGTACGTGTGCTGTCTGCATGGAGTTTGTACGTTCTCCCCGTGCCCTGCAAGGGTTTTCTCTGGGTGCTCTGGTTTCATCATAATCATAATCATAATAGTACTTTATTAGCCAAGAAGGGTTTGCAACATACAAGGAATTTCATTTGCCATACAGTCACACCAATGAAGAGCAACAAGACGCCCAAATACATTTTAACATGAACATCCACCACACGACTCCCCCACATTCCTCACTGTGATGGAAGGGAAAAAAAGTTCAATCTTCTTCCCTTCTTTGTACTCCCGCGGTCGGGCCACTCGAACCTTCCGTTGTCTGGGCGATCTTGACTCCCGCAGCCGGCAGTCGAGCCCTCCCCGTTGGTGCGATCAAGCTGCCGCATCGGGGGGGATCTCAGCTCCCCCGCACCGGACAATCGGACCCCGAGTCGGGGCTGTTCGAAACTTCTGCGACTTGGAGCTTCCCGATATGAGTCTCTAGCCGAGACTGCGAGCTCCTCGATGTTCAAATCCACAGGCCGCGGTTGGAGTGTTGATCCCAGGGAAGGGATCGCAGGCTCCGATGGTAAGTCCACGTCCCCGTGGTGGGACTCAAAGTCAGTCTCGAGCAAGACCGCCAGCACCATGATGTTTGGCCGCAGAGCGACCGGAGATACAATCCGGAAAACAATCGCATCTCCGGCAAGGTAAGAGATTTAAAAAAGTTTCCCCGACCCCCTTCCTCAGCCCCACATAAAACAAACTGGAGAACATTAACACAAACTTTTAAAACACACTAAAATAACAAAAAAGACAAAAAAACAGACAGACTGTTGGTGAGGCTGCCGTCCGGTGGAACACCCACCTCCCAACACTCCAAATATTTGTAGGCTAATTGGCTTGGTATAAGTGTAAATTGTCCCTGGTGTGTATAGGATAGTGTTAGTGGTGCGGAGTCAGTAGGCCATAGGGCATGTTTCCATATAATCCTCCAAGATTTTCGCCACCTCCAACGGGATCCCATTACTGGCCACATCTTCCCATCTCCACCGCTTTCAGCTTTCCGCAGAGATTGTTTCCTCCGAAACTCCCCGGTCAACTCGTCCCTTCCCACCCAAACCACCCCCTCCCCAGGTACTTTCCCCTGCAACCGCAGGAGATGCAACATCGGTCCCTTTACCTCCCCCCTCGACTCCATCCTAGGACCCAAACAGTCTTTTCAGGTGAGGCAGAGGTTCACTTGCACCTCCTCCTACCTCATCTACTGTATCCGCTGTTCCAGGTGTCAACTTCTCTACATCGGTGAGACCAAGCGCAGGCTTGGCGATCGTTTCGCTGGACACCTCCGAATCAGTCCGCCTTAACCTACCTGATCTCCCGGTTGCTCAGCACTTCAACTCCCCCTCCCATTCCCAATCTGACCTTTCTGTCCTGGGCCTCCTCCATTGGCAGAGTGAGGCCCAGCGCAAATTGGACGAACAGCACCTCATATTTCGCTTGGGTAGCTTACATCCAGCGGTATGAACATTGACTTCTCTAACTTCAGATAGCCCTTGCTATCTCTCTCCATCCCCTCCCCCTTCCGAGATCTTCCACTAGTCTTACTGTCTCCGACTACATTCTATCTTTGTCCCGCCCCCTCCCTTGACATCAGTCTGAAGAAGGGTCTTGACCCGAAACGTCGCCCATTCCTTCTCTCCAGAGATGCTGCCTCACCCGCTGAGTTACTCCAGCATTTTGTGTCTACCTTCGATTTAAACCAGCATCTGCAGTTCTTTCCTCCACATGTTTCCATGCTGTATCTCTAAACTAAACTCAACTGTATCGTAGGTGTGTGGGTAAAATGAGAATGTGGTATTGAACCACAGTGAACCAAGACTCTTGACAACAGCATCAAAGTCAAGGCTTGCTCTGCTTCTGTTTTCTATGTTTATGGGTTCCAATGCAGTAAGGAAGACTTTTCATCTTGTTGCAGATTTACAACACAGAGCTGGAGAAGGAATACAATAATTTTCAGGATTGGCTTTATATCTTCCCCCTGTACCGGGGAAAAGCCAATGATGATGAATATGAAGATAATGGTGAAGATCGAATTATGGGCAAATGCAAGGTTAGCTCCACTGCTTTTTGCCATCGCATACTTCCAGTGTTTGTCAGGAGCTCATTCAATACACATGAAACTGGAGTATTGTTACCAGGCGACAAATTAAGAGAATGTGATAGAAAATATTTAGCTAGGTTTCAGTGAAGGACGCACACACACACAAGCTGGGCAGAGAAGACAATGTCGCATGGAATCTAAAGAAGAGTCCAACGTTGGATCTCAGATTAGCTCAGGGGCAAAAAGCAAGGGCAAAATGTTTGTATCAAGGTGAAACCTAGTACTCACACCATCGCTGTTTGGAGGCATTTCAATAATTAAGCTTAAATATGTTGGACCTGATAAGGATGTTTGCTGATGATAATTAAATTAATCACATTGCTAACAAAAGGAGGAAAGCCTTGGAGCACAGGAATACATGGATGGTGTTGATTTAGCCTTATTGGAGATGTGAATGCATGGTGACCAGAAAGTCACCATTGAAGAAAATCCACATTACAGAAGAGTGCTGGAGGTGTTCCAACACATAACGATGGATGAATCCCTATGGCCTGATCATGTGTATGCAAGGATATTGCAGGACACCAGGGAAGAAATGATTGGACCTTTGGCAGAGATGTTTGTGTCAGCGACGGTCACAGGTGAGGTGCCAGATGACTGGAGGATAGCTCCAGGATGGCTCTGGAGGATGGCTGATGATACGAAATTAAGTGGAGAAGCAGGTAATGTAGAGAAAACAGGGACTCTGCAGAAGGACTTGGACAGGTTGGGAGAATGGGCAGAGTAGTGGCAGGTGGAATATAGTGCAGCAAAGAGTGGAGTCCTGCATTTTGGTGGTAGGAATAAACTTGTAGACTATTTTCTAAATGGGTAGAGAATCCAGAAATCGGAAGTACAAAGGGACTTGGGAGTGCTGGTGCAGGATTCCCAAAAAGTTAATTTGTAAGTCAAATCGGTTGTAAGGAACACAAACGCAATGTTAGCAAGAGGGCTAGAATCCAAAACCAAAGATGGAATGCTGAAGCTCTAAAGGGCACTGATAATGTCACATTTGGAGTATTGTGAGCAGTTTTGGGCACCATATCAGAGGAAGTATGTGCTGGCTCTGGAGAGGGTCCAGAGGAGGTTTACAAGAATGATCCCAGGAATGAGTGGGTTAACATGTGATGAGCAATTGACGGCACTGGACGTGTACACGCTGAAGTTTAGAAGGTTGAGAGGGGGGACCTCATTGAAACTTACTGAATATTGAAAGGATGGATAGTGTGGATGTGAAGAGGATGTTTCCACTAGTGGAAGAGTCTAAGATTAAAGGTCAGAGCATCAGAATAAAGGGACGTTACTTTAGCAAGGAAATGAGGAGGAATTGATTTCGTTAGAGGGTAGTGAATCTGTGGAATTCTTTGCCACAGAAGGCTGCAGAGGCCAAGTCAATGGATAGATTCCTGATTAGTACAAGTGTCGGGGGTTATGAAGAGAAGGCAGGAGAAGGAGATTAGGAGGGAGAGATAGATCGGCCATGATTGAATGGTGGAGTAGACTTGATGAGCCATATAGCCTACTTCTGCTCCCATCACATATGACCTTATGACCTCTTGTATTATTTAAGAAAGGCTGCAAGGAAAATCCTGGGAATGAAATGGTGGTGAGCCTAAAATCAATGGTGGATAAAATATTGGAGGGGATTCTGAGAGACAGCTTCTCCATGCATTTGGAAGAGCAAGGAGGCATGAGTCAGGTGGCTGGGTCACGTGAATCCCTGAGGGACTGTAGTGGTGCAGGACTGTTCTAAAGAAGGAAACCAGGAGAGCAAAAAGGATGGGAGGGGTGAGATAGCTTTGGCACAGAAGATTACGGTGAACCCAAAAAGATTTTCTGTATATTAAGGGACAAGGAGTGACTTAATAGAGAGTATGGTCCCTTCATTGATACAGTCAGAGTCTTGTTACAAAGTCAGGGAGTTTAAAACTAGAGGGCACAGGATGTGGATCTTTGGTATGCTCTAGCAAAGAGTGAAGACAATGGGTGTATTCACCACACAGGTGAATAAACGTTCAGATATGAAGGTTTGCGGGGTTGGTGCAGGGTCCACTCCATATCAGAGACTCACATAGACACATTCCAGCTCCCATTGTGACCCATTCTGATTCTCCTCTCACACCCATCGACTCCCCCAGAATCTGCCGCATCTCCATTCAACAGGCATTGTCCAGTGGTCAATGAATCTACTGTTCCCGGGACTCTGGGATGTAGTGGGAACCTCAGAATCCCTACTGGATGACGTAGTTGCCCAAACGCTGATGTCCTCACTCGTCATTATCCCAGTACTCCTGTTAGTATCGGCCCGCTGAGTTACTCCAGCATTTTGTGTCTATCTTCAGTGCTGCTTATTCCAGTTGTGCAACGTTGCTACATCACAAATGCTACATGTTAGAACATCTGTCAAACGTTATCACGACATGTTACATTAGTACTATGGCACTGAGTTACTCTAGCACCTTGTTACAAATGTCACACCTTACTATTGCACTGATGCTACTGTTCTGCCATGGCACTATCATGCGTGTTACAATTTCCACATGTTACTCTAGTGCTGTTACTTATGCCTGCAACATGGCAAGTTTTGTCGTATTTGTGTCACACCATCTAACACACGGCAAATGTAACATATTGAACAACAGATCTGACACCACCTCACACCCTTTCACAAGATAAAAGTAAATGGTGCAGCTCATTAACTTTATTTAATTCCATTTATTTGTGGTTTTGCAGGGCTCCC
Source organism: Amblyraja radiata (assembly GCF_010909765.2). NCBI lineage: Eukaryota > Metazoa > Chordata > Chondrichthyes > Rajiformes > Rajidae > Amblyraja > Amblyraja radiata. Next base: position 39,596,344 of record NC_045978.1, on the reverse strand, counting down.
TGCTCATCTACCCAAGTGATGAAGTGGAATCTGATTTAAAGATATTACAGGGAATTCCAACAAACAGGCCAGTCAAGGTTCTGGTCAGGGTTTATGTGGTGAAAGTGAGTACCTCTGTCAACATTTTATGGAAATATTCACTTGGAGACTGTTGTATTGAGATTATAGTGGAAGGAGGCCTCTTCTCCTATTTTTACAATCATTTAATGTTCAATAAGTTTGCTTAAAAAAAGCCTAAAGTTGTAACTTCCAGAAGCAACATTTGTGGATGCTGGGAATGTTAGTGGATATTAGACAATGCTAGAAATACGCAGCAAATCAGGTAGGATCTGTGAAGAGTGGTTAATATTTGTAGTATATAAGGGACGAGGAAACACTTTTTCTCACAGAGAGTGGTGAGTCTGTGTAATTCTCTGCCTCAGAGGGCGGTGGAGGCCGGTTCTCTGGATGCTTTCAAGAGAGAGTTAGATAGGGCTCTTAAAAATAGCGGAGTCAGGGGATATGGGGAGAAGGCAGGAACGGGGTGCTGATTGGGGATGATCAGCCATGATCACATTGAATGGCGGTGCTGGCTCGAAGGGCTGAATGGCCTACTCCTGCACCTATTGTCTATTGTCTATAGGCACAATAAGTATATAAGTTAGTAGTTATAACGTTGATCACCTTCCATCATCACACGAAAAGGCACAGAGTGCTGGAGTAACTCAGCAGGTCAGGCAGCATCTCTGGAGAACATGGATAGGTGATATTTCGGGTCAAAACCCTTCTTCAAAACCATCGGAAGATGGTGTTCTGACCCAAGACGTCACCTATCCATGTTCTCCAGCCATGCTGCCAGACCCACTGAATTACTCCAGCACTTTGTGTCCTTTTATCTATTAACTATCATCTATACTTCTTTGTTTCTACCTTTATCACATTATTTGAGATGCATGGATTTTTAAATATCCATAAATTGTGGCAGCACAGTGAGAACAAAACGGAAGATAGATATCGGAAAGACCAAGTGCAGGCTCGGCGCTCATTTTGCTGAATACTGCTCAGTTCGTCTAAACTTACCTGATCTCCCGGTTGCCAAACACTTTAATTCCCCTTCCCATTCCCACACTGACCTGCCTGTCCTAGGCCTCCTCCATTGTCAGTGAGGCTAAATGGAAATTGGAGGTACAGCATCTCATATTTTGCATGGGCAGCTTAAAGCCCAGTGGTATGAATATTGAACATAGACACAAAATGCTGGAGTGGCTCAGTGGGTCAGACAGCAAGATGTGGAATAAAGTAATGATGAAAAAGGAAACAGGCTATTGTGAGCTGTGTGCGAGGTGAGAATGAGTACACACAATGAGACTTGAGATGACTTTGAAGCTAGTATCTTAGGTAGGGGAGGGATGGAGAGAGAGGATGCAAGAGTTACTTGAAGTTAGATAAATCAATCATATTCATCAATATTCATACCACTGGTTTGTAAACTGGGCAGTCATTCTTCGGTTGAAATCAGCATCTGCAGTTCCTTCCTGCAAACCCTGTCTGCGATTGTCTCTTCTACTGTGGAAAAAACAATGTCGGGATACCACCAGGGTTAGGATCTGCATCATGTTTTAGGGTCCAGACAAAGGCAGACGTGGCCACCCGGACTTTATCCATTTACCTTCACCTACGTTGCAGGAATGAAGTGCTTCTGGGCACAATGGGAGAAAGGGCAGAATGATTATTTTCATCCAACCTCTGGTGATTTTCTAAAGATTTTTTTTCCTTCCAAGGCAACTAACCTTGCTCCCGCTGATCTGAATGGGAAATCTGATCCCTATATTGTGGTTAAGATTGGTGAACAAGTACAGAACAGCAAAGAACGGTACATCCCCAAACAGTTGAACCCAGTCTTTGGAGAGTGAGTATTTCATGTGTTATAGAATCAGTGAGTGAACTGCTGAAGCACCTAAACCCGTTAAAGATTTGTGTGTACAATCTGTGCTTTCTTTCACCAATGTTTCTTATGTTCAAGAAAGGAAAGCACTCAATATGGCTTTTGAGGCAGTGAAAAAAGTAAAATATACAAAGTACATAAAACAAAGTTGATTGTTGATAGATATGTGATTGCTGTATTTGGGTGGGATCTTCAGCCCGGGAAGAATTGTTCCTCACAGTTGGTGGTTACGTGACAACCACTAGTGCATACAATTTAGCATAGCTAGACTGATATTGCAAACAGCATACGGTGTCCCCCATAATGTTTGGGATAAAGACCCATCATTTATTTATTTGCCTCTGTACTCTGTACGCAATTTGAGATTTGTAATAGAAAAACATCACATGTGGTTAAAGTGCACATTGTCAGATTTTAATCAAAGCCATTTTTATACATTTTGGTTTCACCATGTAGAAATTACAGCAGTGTTTATTCATTGTTTGCTTTATAGGCATATCAAACTGAAATGATTTGTTTGCAAGAATCCCTCTGAAGACCAATATGTTTCAATCCCCCATTTAAAAATGCTTAATATTTTTTGTTATTTTTCCACCAAATTGTATGACTTCACTATCTATTGTATTATCATCTAACAACACTCTTCCATCCTTTCCATACATCTCTCAAAGTCTCTTTACATCCTCATATTCCATACAGCCATCCAGCTTGCATTATCAGTCATTTTAAAGTCCAAGCTTTATAAATTCAAAGTCACCCTATAAGATGATACCCATCTATGTGTAGGAAGAAACTGCCGATCCTGGTTTACATCAAAGATCGACACAAAATGCTGGCGTAACTCATCAAGACAAGCAGCATCTCTGGATAGAAGGAATGGGTGATGTTTTAGGTCTAGACCCTTCTTCAGACTCTTCAGAATATCTGAAGATGGGTCTTGACCTGAAACGTCAACCATCCCTTCTCTCCAGAGATGCCTGACCTGCTGAGTTACTCCAGCAATTTGTGTTTATCTTTGGATTAAACCAGCATCTGCAGTTCCTTCCTACACAATCAGTCTATGTAATCTCTTGATGAATCTGAAAGTGGAGACCTACCTGTAAATATATTACTGAATGACAATAAAACAATTAATATTTTGTTTTTAAAGCTATTGATGCAAATGTTCTATGTATAATTCTTTTGGTTCCTCAGAACCATTTGGTCCAATTGATTTGTAAAGTGATTTCAAGCATCTTGACTTCACAGTTAATTTGGACAGAATTTTTCAGTATCTTCAACATGGAATTTTTTTGTCAATGTTACAGAGTATTTGAAATGACCGTTGCGTTTCCAATGGAAACAGAGCTCACTATTTCAATATTTGATCATGATATGCTTGGAAAGGATGACCTGATTGGAGAAACAAAGCTGGATTTGGAGAATCGTTTCTACAGCAAGCACCGAGCACAGTGCGGACTGTCCAAACAATATGACATGTGAGTACACATAGACAATAGACAATAGGTGCAGGAGTAGGCCATTCGGCCCTTCGAGCCAGCACCGCCATTCAATGTGATCATGGCTGATCATCCACAATCAGTATCCCATTCCTACCTTCTCCCCGTATCCCCTGACTCCGCTATCTTCAAAAGCCCGATCTAGCTCTCTCTTGAAAGTTTCCAGAGATCCGGCCTCCACCGCCCTCCGAGGCAGAGAATTCCACAGACTCACCACTCTCTGTGTGAAAAAGTGTTTTCTCATCTCCGTTCTAAGCAGCTTACCCCTTATTCTTAAACATTGGCCCCTGGTTCTGGACTCCCCCTACATCGGGAACATGTTTCCTGCCTCTAGAGTGTCCAAACCCTTAATAATCTTATATGTTTCAATAAGATCCTCTCTCATCCTTCTAAACTCCAGAGTGTACAAGCCCAGCCACTCTATGCTCTCAGCATATGACAGTCCCGCCATCCCGGGATTTAACCTTGTAAACCTACGCTGCACTCCCTCAATAGCAAGGATGTCCTTCCTCAAATCTGGAGACCAAAACTGCACACAATACTCCAGGTGTGGTCTCACTCGGGCACCGTACAACTGCAGAAGGACCTCGATGCTCCTATAATCAACTCCTCTTGTTATGAATTACATTAGTATTAGGGCTGCTGCCTCACAGTGCCAGAGATTGGGTTTAATCCTGGCCTCCGGTGCCCCTTGTGTTACAATGTGAAAGTGGGATAACATAGAACTAATGTGAATGGGTGATCAATGGTCGGCGTGGGCGTGGACTCAGTGGGCCGAAAGACCTGTTTCCACACTGTATCTCTAAACTGAACTGAATCCAAAGGTAAATATGAAATGCCTGATTCACTATATTTTTAACATTACATTTAAGGAAGTTCCTGAACATGCTAGGAGAGAAATGTGTTGCTTTCACTGAGGAGTTGACATTTTCCTTTATTCTCCTTTTATCATCTTCATTTGGTTGGTGGTGAAGGAAGCGAGACGGGCCAGACCAGAGATGTGTTCCCTGGCCAGACTCGGCCAGACTAGGCTCGAAGGAAGGAAATAGCTCTCTCGTAGATAGAAAGTCATGAAGGAAACGGGGAACTTGGTTGGTCCAAGAAATTCTTGCTACAAAGTGAGGGTTGTTCTGTGTAAGGTACCATTTGGACGGGCAAAAATATTTGGAGCTGCGCCTTAGAGGAGTGGAGCTTGGAAGCATTTCTGTAGCAGAAGGTAATGGAATTTTAGTGCTAGACTAATCATTCATTTTAAACGCCAAAGTGATAGATTTTAGTTGAGGATATGAAAGTAAAGGGAGCAAAGGCAGGTCTAGGAATTGGTCCCAGAAGCTGTAACCTGTTTGAATGTTGGAAGTGTCTCTGGTGCTGAACACCCTGTGAATGGCGATCTGTGGTCACGCAACACCTTGCAGTGAAATTCTTCCGTCGTTGTTTCCGCAGTGACGGCTACAACGCCTGGCGTGACTGTCTGAAACCAACACAGATATTAACAAAACTCTGCAAAGATTCCCAGTTACCAGAACCGGAATACAGACTGGAAGAAGTGAAGGTCAGCAACAAAATATTCAAGATCCCCAACGACATTCTCCCAGTGGGTAAGAAGAATATTTTATGTTCATTTTCATTTTAATCCAGTGCAGACAATTGCAAGTGAAGGATTGAGAGCGAGCATTAGGAACGAGTGAGAGGGGGGGGAGGGCGTCCAGTAAAGTATGAAGGGAGAGAAGGTACAAGAAATGAGGTTATTTGGTGCAAGGGGAGTGAGGATCATGATTGATTCTCCCGATGTTTTTTGACTGTTGATACATCAATTTCCCTTCTGGGATAAATAAAGTTCTATCGTATCGCATTGTAAAATGGCCCATTCAATAGGAAAATTAACTGCAGCAGTTTTTAGAAAATTTCAGATGTTAGTATAAGCTAGAATAGCTTTAACAGTGTGAAATATGGTAGCATTGTGGATAATTAATGAACTAACAACATGTAGTCCTGGACCAAGGATCTAGAGATGGGTTTAAACATCACTGCAGTTTGGTAACTTGTGTTCACTGACCATAAAGAAGAGAATAATTATGTTTAGTTTAGAGATACAGCACGGAAACAGGCCATTCGACCCAATGAGCCAGCACCGACCAGCGATCTCCGCACACTAACCCTATCCTACACACACTCGAGACAATCTACATTTATACCGAGCCAATCAACCTACAAACCTGTTCTTCTTTAGAGTGTGGGAGGAAACTGAAGATCTCGGAGAAAACCCATGTGGTCACAGGGAGAAAGTACAAGCCAGCACTAGTAATCGGGATTGAACCGGGGTCTCCGGCGCTGTGAGGCAGCAACTCTCCGGTTGCATCACCATGATGTCTTGAAACTGATCCACTTTACAAAAGAGGAGATACTGACAGCCTTAATGTCCTTAAAGATGGATGAATAAATGGCTGGGCCCTGGTCAGATATATCCTGGAATATTGTGGGAAGCGAGGGAAGAAATTGCTGTGGCTGTGCCAGAGAGTTTGATTACATCATCAGCCTTCTTAAGGGGTTGGACAGGCTAGATGCAGGAAGATTATTCCCGATGTTGGGGAAGTCCAGAACAAGGGGTCACAGTTTAAGGATAAGGGGGAAATCTTTTAGGACCGAGATGAGAAAATCATTTTTTACACAGAGAGTGGTGAATCTCTGGAATTCTCTGCCACAGAAGGTAGCTGAGGCCAGTTCATTGGCTAGATTTAAGAGGGAGTTAGATGTGGCCCTTGTGGCTAAAGGGATCAGGGGGTATGGAGAGAAGACAGGTATGGGATATTGATTTGGATGATCAGCCATGATCATATTGAATGGCGGTGCAGGCTCGAAGGGCTGAATGGCTTACTCCTGCACCTATTTTCTATGTTTCTATGTTTCCTTTCTATAATGAGGTGTCAGAACTGAACACAATACTCCAGCTGAGGCCAGACCAGACATATATTGGTTCAGATATTTTCCACTGCTTTGACATTCTATACCTCTATTGATAAAGTCTGGAATTATACAAGCCGTCATTAACTGCTCTCTCGATGTGCACCTACACCCCAGTTCTCTCCGCTCTTGTACCCATTTTACAACAGTCTCCTTTTCCCCATTATCGCCTCCTCCATTCATCCCACCAAGCTGCATCACCCCATCTTTCCCCATGTTGAACTGCATCTGCCACACTGCTGCCCATGCCACCAGCCGGTTTACATCCTACTGCAATTAATGAGGAACATCCGAGCAAAGGGAATCTCTAGAACCCTTGTGTGTTGTAGAGTCTTGGTTACTGGGATTTGAAGAGGAGGCAGATGAATGTAAGAAATATCAGGTCATATGGTCATAAGTTCATCCAGGACAGGGGAAGCAAAAACCAGAGGACATAGGTTCAGTGGGAGGTGAAAAATTAATAGGTACCTGAAGGGCAACTTTTTTGCACCTTGAGTGATGGGGGTATGGAACAAGCTGCCAGAGGAGGTAGTTGAGGCAGTACAATAACAACATTTAAAAGACACTTGAACAGTTACACGGATAGGAAAGATTTAGAGGGATATGTGCCAAATGCAGGAAAATGGCCCTAGCTTAGATGGGGCACCTTGGTCAGCATGGACAAGTTGGGCTGAAGGGCCTGTTTTTGTGCTGTATGACTATCAGTGTGGTTGTTTTTTAACTATCCCTAAAGCACTTGGCAAGCCACTCAAGCCAGGAATAATCAAGGATGGAGAAAATGCCATCTTGTCGCATGCCAGCATGTTCCGTGTAGAAAGGTTGGATGGTAGTACAGCAGGTTTATACTAGAGGACCAACAGGCAAGAACTGTCCAGGGTATTAATTTGAAAACAGGAGACAAGATATGTGGTGGGAAGGGATCGGGAGCTGGAGAGAATGCAATGTCAGGAAAGTGTTCAGAGAACAAGAACAGCAGAAGGTAGACACAAAATGCTGGAGTAACTCAGCGGGACAGGCAGCATCTCTGGACAAAAGGAATAGGTGACTTTTTGGGTCAAGAGCCTTTTTAAGACCCGACCCGAAACGTCACCCATTCCTTCTCTCCAGAGATGCTGTCTGACCCGCTGAGTTACTCCAGCTTTTTGTGTCGATCTTCGGTTTAAACCAGCATCTGCAGTTTTTTCCTACACCCTTGACACCAGGGTGGACCGAAGCACAGGCAGGTCAGTAATTATTGAGTATTGTCCATTTTGACAGTTGTTTTTTGTATTTTAGGGGAGAACAAGAAAGGGGAACAGCCTGTGATGTCTGATGAACAGAAGGCTTTGTATGTGTTGAATCATTGGGAAGATATGCCAGAACGTTCTATTAAAATAGTGCCAGAGCATTTAGAAATCCGGCAGCTCCAGAAGTCGGACAATACAGGAATGCCACAGGTAATGATCATCAACATTCCATTATTATTGCTTCTGAGATCCTAGCAGGCACCAGAGCTCTCCAGAGATTTCATTTGCTGCCAGTTTGTGCCAGGGACCTCCTGTAGAATAGCCTATTGTTCTGCAGCTGCGGTTGGATCAGGTCTCCTAGTGGGAGGAAGACACGTGCCTTCTCATAGAGAATAGGGATTGGCACGGTGGCGCAGTGTTAGAGTTGCTACCTTACAGCGCTTGCAGCGCCAAAGACCCGGGCTCGATCCCGACAATGGGTGCTGACTGTACAGAGTTTGTACGTTCTCCCCGTGGTCTGCGTAGGTTTTCTCCAAGATTTTTTTTTTAGTTTAGTTTGGAGATACAGACCCTTCAGCCACAGACCCTTCAGCCCACCGGGTCCGCGCCGAGCAGCGATCCCGCACATTAACACTTTCCTACACCCACTAGGGACAATTTTTACATTTACCAAGCCAATGAACCTACAAACCTGTACATCTTTGGAGTGTGGGAGCTAACCGAATCTCGGAGGAAACCCACACAGGTCATGGCGAGAACGTACAAATTCTTCAATTTCCTCCCACACTCCAAAGACGTAGAAGTTTGTAGGTTATTTGGCTTGGTATAAGTGTACATTTTCCCTCGTGAGTGTAGGATAGTGTTAGTGCGCGGGGATCGCTGGTCAGTGCGGACACGGTGGGGCGAAGGGCCTGTTTCTGCGCTGTATCTCTAAACTAAAATAAACTAAAACTGATGGTGTGTAAAGAATGATGATTAGGAGCGAGATACAAAGGTAATCAAGAAGCTGCAACTGCTGGAAATCTGAGAAACCAAAATCTAGGAATTATTTAGAATCAGGTTGTGTGGAATGACTCCTTCACCTGAAATCCCAACTCAGTTTCTCTTTTTACTGATGCTGCCTGCGTCCTGTATCAAAGGTATTATAAATATTCACGCTGAACTCGTGATGATTAGATCATCGGTGAAATTCGGGAATCTGGGATTCCCTGATGGATGGCAAGTGGGAGGCTTTCCAAAGTGAGATAGCACGGGTAAAGGGGCAGCATGTTCCTGTCGGGGTGAAGGGCAAAGCTGGAAAGTTTAGAGAACCCTGGTTAACAAGAAGAGGCATGGAACAGATTTAGGCAGCATGGATCACACAAACCCCTCGGTGAATACAAAAGGGGTGGGCGGGCGTACACCGAAGAAAACAATCAGGAGGGCAAAAGTGCATAAAGCAGAATAAATCACTAGGGCCTGACCAAGGATATCCTTGGACCTTGCGGGAAGCTATGGAAGAAATTGTGGAGCCCCATTGCAGAGACATTTGCGAGTGTGTGCGCGTGCGTGCGTGTGTGTTTTCATGCCTCACAAATCTGATAGTATTTGAAGAGGTAGCCAAGAGGACTGATGAGGGCAGGGCAGTGGACAATAGTCCATATGGACTGCATGTAGGCTAATCTGGAAGGTTAGATCACATGGAATGTGAGGTGAGCTGGCCCATTGGATTTAACATTGACTTGGAAGAAGGAATCAAAGGGTGATTATGGAGGCTTGCTTTGGAGGAGGCCCTTTGTCCCAGTGGTGTGCTGCAGGGGCCAGTGCTGGTCCACTGTTTTTTTTAAATCATTTTGATAACCATGCAGTTAACATAGTAAATTTGCAGATGATGCCAAAATTGGTGAATTCATGGTTAGCGAGGAAAGATTGCTAAATTTACCACAGGATCTAGATCAGTTGGGAAGGTGGGCCAAGGAATGGCAAATGGAATTTAACTCTGACAAGTTTGAGGTGTTGTTCTTTGGTGTGTCAAATCAGGGCAGAACATGCAAGTAAAATGATAGAGCTCTGGAGAGTGTTGCAGGCAGGGAGATCTAGTGGGACAGGCGTGTGGTTAGGGTTTTTCACAGCAAGTGTCTAGTCTAAATTATACTCAAGTCCGAGTTCCAGGTTAGTTTCCCACAGTTGTAAAACGTCCTCCTTTTCAAGTATTTATTTAATTCCCTTTAGCAAGTACTTGGTAAATTTCCTGCCAATATCACGTCATGCAGTTTGACCCAAACCACAACCACTCAGAAAGAAATGAGTCCGAAGAAGGGTCTCGACCCGAAACGTCACCCATTCCTTCTCTCCAGAGATGCAACTCTTGGGTTCAGGTTGTGGAGTGAGGGAAATAATTTAAGAGGTGAGGTTTGTTATTGTTCTGAAACTTGAATGTGTCAGTCTCTCCCTGTAAGCAGCAAAGGTGCAGAATGGGGAGCAATTCTCAACGGGTTATTTGAGTTTTGGAGGAACAAGCAGAGAGGTGTTAGAGAGGTAAACTCAAGCTGATGTTTGTCTTTGCTGGTTTTCCAGGGCCTGGTCCACATGTGGGTTGACATGTTCCCTGTTGATTTACCGGCACCTCCACCAGTCAATATAAAACCCCGACAGCCTATCAGGTAAGAGATTACAATCTAAGAATGTACAGAATTAACTATATTTGGCATTAAAACCATATCCTCCAGGTGTAAGCAGTGAAAAATGTATTTCCCCAGTGTTTTCATATTCCTTATTATTTTTGCATTCTGAATATGGAGAAGGTGATTGATAGCGATGTAATCCCTTCCTGAACTTGCATCTGCTGTGATGCCATTGCCTCCGATGGTCACACACTATGCCAGCAATAGTTAATGAATACAATTCTTGATTAGTCCGAGTGTCGGGGTTTATGGGGAGAAGGCAGGAGAATGAGGTTAGGAGGGAGAGATAGATCAGCCATGATTGAATGGTGGCGTAGACATGATGGGCCGAATGGCCTAATTCTGCTCCTATCACTTATAAGGTCAATGGCTTACCTGGCATGGGGGAACATATTCATGTGCCTGTGTTGGGATAGAGACAGAAATGCATTCATCATGAACCCATAATTCAACTTTAGACATGAATCTTACCCTTTTGTTCTCTGAATCATTGAATGACATTATTGTTAGTTATTGTGGCAGGAATCAGTTCCACAAACTCACCAAAGATTTTAGGAAAATACTTCTCTTGCATGTCCTAGTCCCTGCTGCTTGTGATTTGTATGCACGAGCCCAGGTGCTGAACAATGATTTAATAGAAAATATATATAAAAAATAATAGAAAAACACTCCCTGGATTAAATTTATTTATTTCATAATTCCAAACAGCTGTGTTATATGATATCGCCCTCGGTTTTCTGTTAGAATGAGCAGTTGCTATATGACTCCAGCCATCTTCACACATTATTCTAATCTCTACCTTTCTGCTTTCTGTAATTAATTGAGTATTCTTTGCAATTTTTGCAGTAACGATCTAACTGTAATTTTAACAACCTCTTCTTTACACCTCCCAAAACGGAATACCTTTCCCTGCACCTAACTCATGCCCCCATTACTGATTATACTTTTCTTTGCCCTCTCATTCAATATCCTTTTCTCTATCTCTATCCCCTGTCCCAAACTAAATGCTCTCCTCTCTGCCGATGACTATCCTTCCTCCTGCTCTCACATCAAACTACTCTTCTGTCAGATCTTATTGCTCAATAGCCTTCACTTTAACCATGGAATTAACTATCTTTTCTCATCCTTAACAATGGAATATCCATATCCTCATTAATCTGAATATTGTTTAGATATCCGCCCCAAAATAAATATCCACACATCCACAACGATATCCTTCTCGGCATCTCCACATGTGCTTTTCTGTTCCCCCGTAGTTCAATATGTTACACATAGCTCTGAACCAACAGGCCCACATCTGACTATCCATCTCCGGACAACACAATAATGGAATCCTGATCTCTGCATCTCCCTGTCCCTTGCTTATTGCTGTTGCTGAAATAGAGCAATCTCCAAATATAGTCTGACCAGAAGCATTACTGATGAAGGTTACTGATTTAGGAGTCGGTCTATTTGAGTGTACAGCAGTGGAAGGTGTGAATTGGAACATATGCCCATTGCAAGCATCGCTAGTCATTGGATGAGGGGGACATCATTCATTTTACTCTTGTTGGTCATTTGAATTTGGGTCTGATAAAAAGCATTATCAAGAATTCTGAACAATGTTTTAATTCAGTTTTAAAATTAAAGTAATGCTCTTCGGTTTTGTCAAATTTGATGCATTCACTGGACTATTTTATCACGACTCACCTGTACCACTGTCTACTGTGTGTTGAACAGCTATGAGCTGCGAGTTATCATCTGGAACACAGACGACGTGCCTCTTGATGACGTGAATCCGCTGACTGGAGTCGAATCCAGTGATATCTACATCAAAGGGTATTCGTCACTGTTATACATCGGCTTGTTTGTCAGTTTAGCTTATTGTCACGTGTACCGAGGTACAGTGAAAAGCTTTTGTTGCATGCTAACCAGTCAGCGGGAAGACAGTATGTGATTACAATCGAGCCATCCACAGTGTACAGATACATATAACCATATAACAATTACAGCACGGAAACAGGCCATCTCGGCCCTTCTAGTCCGTGCCGAACACTTATTCTCCCCTAGTCCCATCTACCTGCACTCAGACCATAACCCTCCATTCCTTTCCCGTCCATATACCTATCCAATTTATTTTTAAATGATAAAATCGAACCTGCCTCCACCACTTCCACTGGAAGCTCATTCCACACAGCCACCACTCTCTGAGTAAAGAAGTTCCCCCTCATGTTACCCCTAAACTTCTGTCCCTTAATTCTCAAATCATGTCCTCTTGCTTGAATCTTCCCTACTCTCAATGGAAAAAGCTTATCCATGTCAACTCTGTCTATCCCTCTCATCATTTTAAAGACCTCTATCAAGTCCCCCCTTAACCTTCTGCGCTCCAAAGAATAAAGACCTAACTTGTTCAACCTTTATCTGTAACTTAGTTGCTGAAACCCAGGCAACATTCTAGTAAGTCTCCTCTGTACTCTCTCTATTTTGTTGACATCTTTCCTATATTTTGACGACCAAAATTGTACACCATACTCCAGAATTGGCCTCACCAATGCCTTGTACAATTTTAACATTACATCCCAACTTCTATACTCAATGCTCTGATTTATAAAGGCCAGCACACCAAAAGCTTTCTTTACCACCCTATCTACATGAGATTCCACCTTCAGGGAACTGTGCACAGTTATTCCTAGATTCCTCTGTTCAACTGCATTCCTCAATTCGTTACCATTTACCATGTACGTCCAATTTTAATTTGGCCTGCCAAGATGTAGCACCTCATACTTATCAGCATCTGCCATCTTTCAACCCACTCTTCCAAATGGCCTAAATCTCTCTGTAGACTTTGAAAATCTACTTCATTATCCACAACACCACCTATCTTAGTATCATCTGCATACTTACTAATCCAATTTACCACACCATCATCCAGATCATTGATGACAAACAACAGTGGACCCAACACAGATCCCTGAGGCACCCCACTAGTCACCGGCCTCCAACCTGACAAACAGCCATCCACCATTACTCTCTGGCATCTCCCATTCAGCCACTGTTGAATCCATCTTGCTATTCCACCATTAATACCCAACAATTGAATCTTCTTAACCAACCTTCCATGTGGAACCTTGTCAAAGGCCTTACTGAAGTCCATATAGACAACATCCACTGCTTTACCCTCATCAATTTCCCTAGTAATCTCTTCAAAAAATTCAAGAAGATTAGTCAAACATGACCTTCCAGGCACAAATCCACATTGACTGCTCCTAATCAGACCCTGTTTATCCAGATGCTTATATATATTATCTCTAAGTATCCTTTCCATTAATTTGCCCACCACTGACGTCAAACTAGCAGGTCTATAATTGCTAGGTTTACTCTTAGAACCCTTTTTAAACAATGGAACAACATGCGAAGTACGCCAATCCTCCGGCACCATTCCTGTTTCTAATGACATTTGAAATATTTCTGTCATAGCCCCTGCTATTTCTACACTAACTTCCCTCAATGTCCTAGGGAATATCCTGTCAGGACCTGGAGACTTATCCACTTTTATATTTTTCAAAAGTGTCAGTATTTCCTCTTCTTTGAATCTCATAGTTTCCATAGCTACTCTACTTGTTTCCCTTACCTCACATAATTCAATATCCTTCTCCTTGGTGAATACCGAAGAAAATAAATTGTTCAATATCTCCCCCATCTCTTTTGGCTCTGCAGATAGCTGTCCACTCTGACTCTCTAGTGGACCAATTGTATCCCTCGTTATCCTTTTGCTATTAATATATCTGTAGAAACCCTTTGGATTTACTTTCACCTTACTTGCCAAAGCAACCTCATATCTTCTCTAATTTAATAATAATTAGCTTTTCTAATTTCTTTCTTAAGATTCTTTTTACATTCTTTATACTCCTCAAGCACCTCATTTACTCCACGCTGCCTATAATTATTGTAGATCTCTCTCTTTTTCCAAACCAAGTGTCTAATTTCCCTTGAAAACCATGGCTCTTTCCAATTATTACTATTTCCTTTCAACCGAACAGGGACATAAAGATTCTGTACTCTTAAAATTTCACCTTTAAATGTTCTCCATTTCTCTTCTACATCCTTCCCATAAAACAAAATGTCCCAATTCACTCCTTTTAAATCCTTTCGCATCTCCTCAAAGTTAGCCTTTCTCCAATCAAAAATCTCAACCCTTGGTCCAGTTCTGACCTTCTCCATAATTATATTGAAACTAATGGTATAGTGATCACTGGACCCGAAGTGCTCCCCAACACATACCTCCGCCTCCTGACCTGTCTCATTTCCTAACAGGAGGTCCAGCACTGCCCCTTCTCTAGTAGGTACCTCTATGTATTGCTGCAAAAAACTATCCTGCACACATTTTACAATGTCCAAACCATGCAGCCCTTTTACAGAATGTGTTTCCCAGTCTATGTGTGGAAAATTAAAATCTCCCACAATCACCACCTTGTGCTTACTACTAATACATGATAAGGGAATAACGTTTAATGCAAGATAAAGCCAGTAAAGTCCGATCAAAGATAGTCCAAATGAGGTAGATAGTAGTTCAGGACTGCTCTCTAGTTGCGGTAGGGTGGTTCAGTTGCCTGATAACAGCTGGGAAGAAACTGCCCCTGAATCTGGAGTTGTGTGTTTTCACACTTGCATCACATTGTTAACATTCAGATCTCTTTCTGTTGCATTCACCTCCCCCTCCAATCCCCAGCTCCCCTGGATCCTGGGATGTTGCTCCAGTGGCCAAACTGGGAGCTGCAGTGGGTGAGAGTACTGGCGAGATGTGGGATGGGATGGGATGCAGGGGGGCGGGGGTGATGGATGGAATGATCGGGCTGTGGCTCGATAAGACGAATGCCTTTGGTTGAGTAATGTGGTAGAGGAATGCGCGGGGTGGTTAGAGCTAGCAGGGGGAGTGGTTCTGGGAGGTGAGTTGGGAGGCAGGACGATGGTATATTTGGGGATGTGGCAGGGTGTGATGGTGTTGATGTTAGGGCATGATGAGACCATGTGAAGGGTTGGGTGTGGGAGTGTAGTTGGAATGTATTTGTTAGTGGCTGCGGGGAGTGTGAACCTGCAATCTGGACAATCTCACGTGAATTCATTAAATAAATTCCATGGTACGTTTACCGATCCTTCTTGACTGAAAGTAAGGATAAGGCCACTAATTGTCAAATTGGCTTACTCCCCTCCCCCACAACTCCCCCTCCTGCCCCCCCCCACAACTCACCCCCTCCCCCTCCTGCCTCCCCACTACTCATCCCCCTCCTGCACAACTCACTCCCCCATCCCCCGCTACTCACTCCCTCACAACCCACTTCTCCCTACACCCACAACTCATTCTCCCTTCCACACATCCCCCTCTCCACAGCTTATCCCTCCTCCCTCCTCCAGAACATCTCATTTCCTCCCCCCCCCCCCCCCATCCCAAGAAATTGCTCTCAGACATTCAACCATTTAATAAGCAGCGTCTCATCCTTGGAAGATCTGTAATATCCAAAGAAATAAATCTTCATCTTCCTCTTCTTCTTGCGAATGAAACATAAACCAAAGGAATAGTTAGATCTCAAGCCGGGTGTTGAGCAGCCAGGTTGCTGTCTGTGTTGGCGTCAATGTCTGCCAGGCCCTGACACAGCTCCATTTGGTGGGTGGTAGAGCGGGCACCCAGAGATGACATGGTTGGCAGAAATAAATGGCAATGAGACATGGGAGCTATTAAGAAGAATCATAATTGTGAAGAGACAGGGTTGTCCTGAACAATACCGTTCCTACAAGGAAACTAAATCTTCTTTCGTTGTGTCTAAACTTATAATTTAATCTTGCAGTTGGCTGAAAGGTTTGGAAAATGATAAACAAGAGACCGATGTCCATTTTAACTCTCTGACTGGAGAAGGAAATTTCAACTGGAGGTTTGTTTTTCGCTTTGACTACTTGCCAACGGAGAAGGAGATTGTTTATAAGAAGAAAGAATCCATTTTCTCCTTGGAGGAATCGGAGTTCCGCCAGCCTGCCGTGCTCACGTTACAGATCTGGGACTACGATCTGATTTCTGCCAACGATTTTCTTGGTAAATATTTTAAATATTCCGGTTCAGAATTGTATTTGTAAAGTCTTCCCCCCTTTTTATCATAAATATTATTTCCTCTTCTAAAAGATTTCATATCCAGAGGAACAGTGTAGAAGAGGTTTCTTAAGGGGCTGTCCCACTTGGGCGACCTAATCTGCGAGTTCTGACATACTCGCAGCATGGTCGACACGAGGTTCTAGGAGGTCTTTGTAACTCTCCTTCATGCTCGAGAGTAGTCCCCATGTACTCAAGGCCTCAGCTAGGTCGCGGCGTATTTTTCAACATGTTGAAAAATGCCCGCGAGTAAAAAGAACTACAAAGGACTATCTTCCCCCCTACTGATAAGAAATATTGCTTTTCAGCAGAATTTCAGCTTTAGCTATTCTGACTACATCCGTGGCCATTTTTCCCATCACACTCCCCGTATGTGAGCTGCAGGGTTAACCAAATTATAACCTACTCATCTTCCTTATAATTCTCAAAATTATTGACAATGTATATATGTGTATATGTATAAATAATAATTATATATATATCCTTTTTGCCACTGTAGGCTCCATTGAACTGAAGCTGAACGACATGGTTCGCCCAGGAAGGACAGCTGACCAATGTACCATCAAGATGGCGAAAGAGAAGGCAGGTCCGCGCGCATCCATCATCCGGGGAAAGAGGATCAAGGGATGGTGGCCCATGACCAAGGTGAAAGAAGAAGAGGACGAGGAAGAAGAAGAAGAGGAAAGCAAAAAAAAGAAGAAAAAAAAGAAAAAGAAGAAAGTAAAAATCGAGGATGTTGAATATACAGACAACTCTGGCAATACGTACATTCTTAGGGTGAGATGCTGTTTACTTCAGACATCAGCAGCTCCAATGGAAATGTGTGTGGTCAGGAAGTTATCTCTTCATATCTTGACCTGGGTCAATTCTGGGCCATTCAGGTGGGATTTGTTTTAAATGGTGAACCTGGCTAGGCTCAGTCCCCCTGCAGATGGGGGGCAGCACTAATTGACTCGATTTGATAAATTCACTCATCCTGCAAAACACAATGTTTGGAATAAGATAATAGAATCATCAAAATAACGTGCATGATTTGATTGTACTCATGTATGACATGATTTGCCTAGTCAGCACATATAACTTGGATAGAGTGGATGTGGAGAAGATGTTTCCACTAGTGGGAGATTCTAGGACCAGAGGAATTAATGGTTGTTCCTTTAGGAAGGAGATGATGAAGAATTTCTTTAGTCAGAGGGCGGTGAATCTATGCCACAGAGGGCTGTGGTGGCCAAGTCAATAGATACATAGATTCTTGATTAGTACAGGTGTCAAGGGTTATGGGGGGAAGGCAGGAGAATGGGGTTAGGAGGGATAGATCAGCCATGATTGAATGGCAGAGTAGACTTGATGGGCCGAATGGCCTAATTCGGCTCCTATCACATGACCTTATAACAAAGTTTCTCACTGCATCTTGATAGAAATTACAAAACAATCCCAAAAGTACAGTCCAGAAATGGGTCCTTTCACCTGGTTCATACTAAGTGTGATGCGGTTACACTGATTACATTTGTACACATTAGGTAGCTATCCCACTACTCCTTCCCACTGGCAGCTTGTTCCATATAACCACTGTACGAACATAGAACAGTATACTTCTCCTCCCTGCTGAACTATTACAGAACGTAGAACAAAGAAGAGTACACCACAGGAACAGGCCCATGGTCCATAATATCCTTGCCCAACGTGATGTCAGGTAAATTAATCTCCTCTACCTGCGCGTGATCCATATCGCTTCATTCTCTGTATAGCCATGTGCCTTTCGCAATGCCTCTTAAATCCCTCTATCATATCTGCTCCCACCTCTACCTCTGGCAGAGCATTCCAGGCATCCAGCACTCTGTATGGAACAAGCTGTCTGAGGAGATAGTTGAGGCAGGAACAATCCCAACATTTAAGAAATAGTTAGACAGGTACATGTATTGGACAGGTTTGGAGGGATATGAACCAAACGTGGGCAGGTGGGATGAGTGTAACTGGGACATGTTGCCCGGTGTGGGCCAAAGGGCCTGTTTCCACTCTGTATCACTCTATGCCTCTACGTGTGGAAAAATAAACTTCCCCCACACATCATCTTTGATGTTTGCCCCTCTCATCTTTCATAATCCCCCTGGGAAAAGGGTTTTGACTGCTCATTGAGGAACCTGCTCATATCACCAGGCTCCACACATTGATTTGTCCTTTAGTCCCTGAGGGGACTACTCTCTCCCTCACTAGCCTGATTTCCAATATACTCTTATTAAGAAGTTTGAGATTCTCCTTAATCCTACTTGCCAAAAGCCATTCATGTCCTCCTCCTGCCCTCATAATTTTGTTCTTAACTTCTCTCCTGTATCTCTTTTAAACCTCAAAGGATTCATTAAATATAAATGTCAATCCCTGAAAAATGCCTCCTTAGTTTACAAAGAAAATCAAAGGTTTGATCAAAACGAAGGTTCTCTAATCTTATCATCTTAGCTTGTTGCTCGTACAGGTACTTGGTGGCTCTGAACACTTACTACCTGACCTTTAAATGTCCCTCACTTATTGGATGTTTAGTATAGTTTAGAGGTACAGTGCAAAAACAGAGCGTTGGCCCACCGAGTTCACATCGACCAGCGATCCCCGCACATTAACACTATCCTACACACACTAGGGACAATTTACATCTCAGAGAAAACACACGATGGTCACTGGGAGAACGTACAAACTCTGTACAGACAAGCACCCGAAATCACACCCAAAGTCCAATAAACATATAAGATTATTAAGGGTTTGGACACACTAGAGGCAGGAAACATGTTCCCGATGTTGGGGGAGCCCAGAACCAGGGGCCACAGTTTAAGAATAAGGAGTAAGCCAATTAGAACGGAGACGAGGGCACTTTTTCTCACAGAGAGTGGTGAGTTTGTGGAATTCTCTGCCTCAGAGGGCGGTGGAGGCCGGTTCTCTGGCTACTTTCAAGAGAGAGCTAGATAGGGCTTATCAGGGGATATGGGGAGAAGGCAGGAACGGGGTACTGATTGTTGATGATCAGCCATGATCACAATGAATGGTGGTACTGGCTCGAAGGGCTGAATGGCCTACTCCTGCACGGATTGGACCCGGGTCTCTGAAGCTGTAAGGCAGTAGCTCTACCGCTGCGCCACCGTGCCGCCCGTGTTGTTCTCTCTGGCAGCTGCTCCTAATTTAATTTTGCCAACCTACCATAATCTTGAATCAGTCCTCCTTCAATTTAAGACCTTAACTCTAGGACTAACTTTATCGTTTTCCACAACTACCCAGGCCAGCAGCATAAACTATGATCGCTGTCGTAATGGGCTCCTCCTCAAAATTCCCCCACCCCCTTAAATGCATTTTACAACCTCCACCCATTTAATGCCTTGCACTTGGGCAATCCTGGCCAACATTGGGAAGGTTACAATCCCCACGGCTACACCCCTCTTGTTAGATACCCTACTGTGATTTACCTACATATCAGTTGTTCTAATTGCCACTGAGAATTGGAGGCCTCCAACAGTATAACCCCATCAAAATGATTATCCCTTTCTTATTTCTAAGTTCTATCCATGTAGCCTCACTGACCAATCTCTCCAGGATATCCTCCATAACTATTGCCATGAAACATTCCCTCTGCTTTTATACCCCCCTCTATCTAACTTTTATATTCTCTTGTTTATGACAGGGTAAAATTGAGGCTGAGATGCACTTGCTCACTCTGGAGGAAGCAGAAAAGAGTCCTGTTGGCCTTGCTCGGAAAGAGCCCGAACCACTGGATAAACCCAAGTAAGTGAACAAAATGGGATTAATATAGATGGGTGCAGACTGGTTGGCATGGACAAGTTGGGCTGAATGGCCTGTTTCCATGCTGTGTGATTCCATCCTGATTCTTCCTGCCAGCATGCATCTACTCGCATCTCTCTGCACCAAGGTCCATCTGCTGATGCATCAGCTTTCTACCATCCTGCAACGTACAACTTTCCTCCTCGTTTCTTTCACAAATTTAGAAATTGTGAGTTGCACCTCCAGATCGAAATCATTGACATAGATCCAAAAAAGCAATGACTCTGTTCCTTGGGTACACACAGCTCACTTTCCTTCAGTCCAAAAATCAAACATTAACCATGACCCTCTGTTGCCTGCTATTCAACTATCCATACCATCAATGTCCCTTTGTTCCCAATGCTTGAACTTTGCCAATAAGTGTGTGACATGGCATGTGATCAAACACCTCCTGTGCTACTGTGCTATTCTCATTAACTATATTTTTGCCTCCTTAAAAATGTCCATTGTATTTGCCTCGTGCTATTTGCCCTTAACACGTCCCTTAATTCATCCATTTCCCTCTGGGGTATTTTTAATAATGTCCCCAGAATGGTGTTTCCAAAAGCAGACTCTTGGCTGTGGTTGAACTGATCAGACTGGAGTTCCTGTGTTGAAGAATAACACCTTTTTTGAACAAGAGAATAACATAGAAAATGTGCAAAACTGCAGATTTTGGAAATTTGAAATAAAAAGTGAAAAACCTGGAAACACACACAGCAGGACAGGCAGGGGCGAAGTGCCCACTCCTGTGCCAACCAACGTTCCTAAACTAGAACCATTTGCCTGCATTTGGCCCACATCCCTAGAAACATTTGTTGTATCTGGGAATTAGAGAAACCAAGTCCAAGTGTTTTAAGTTAGTTGAAGAAGGGTTTTTAAAGTTAGTCTGAAGAAGTGTTCCAACCCAACACATTGTCTGCCAATTCCCTCCACTAATGCTGCCCGACTGGCTGAGTTCCTCCAGAACTTTGTTTTACAAGGCAAATTATGGGTGATCCCTGTCACGAATAACAAGGATTACATATGAATTTTTCGAGTCTGCATGAATGAGATCCTAAAGAGGCATGACAGGAGATGAGGCCTTGGGCAGACATGCATTAATCACATTGAGTGGTAGCAAGGCCTGAGGGACCAGTATATTGTAGGGAGGCAGAGGAGATTCACCAGCATGTTGCCTGAGAAAGAACTGTTCTATTCTTAGGAGAAGCTGTGTAGACTGGATTTCTTTTCCTTGGAGTAGAGGTGTTCAAAATGATGCAGGGCACAGACGGGGTAGATGGTAGCAAACGATTCCCCATAACAGGTTCAAAAATGAGAGGTCATATTGTCCTAGTGCTCTGTCCATAGCAGAAGTTTGCCTACAACACTGGCCATCACACCCTCACACTGTTGGTGACTTGTCAAACACTCGCAGCAGACCAATATTCTCTGGTCCTCTGAGCAGCCTGTAAATGCCTTTTAACAGTCACTTTACACAAGTTGTACTCTTTAATCCTTCACGGGTGGCTTGATTATATTCATGCAGTCTTTTCTTGGACTGGATAGCACACAAACAAAAGCTTTTCGCTGTACCTTTGTACACATGACAATAAACTAAACAGTGAATGTTTCTTTAACCAATTTATTTAATCTGAACAGTCATCTGGCTGTTGCCAGCATTGTCATGGTTTAAACTAGTTTAGTTATATTTTAGCTCCAGGCATAGGATCAGCACTGAAAGATCAGTACATGTGAGGCTCCAGTTTTTCTGCATCACATGTCATGGGGATAAAGGTGAAAGTTCCAGCACCCTGTCATATTACTACTGTTCTGTTGACTTCCATAAAGACAGAAATCTTCTGCATCCATAGTTTCCAGTGTTTCATCATTGGGAAAAGACAGAAATCATTTATTTTCTCTCTTATCTTGGCTGATCTGCATTGTGAATTCTCACTTCTGAACTTCTGATTTACCCAAGTGTGGAACAAAAAGGATTAGGATAGCTAAAGATGAAAGACATTCAGACGCTTGAGCATACCGGACAGAATGGCGAGTCACTGATTGTCAGCTGTTTAACACACCTTAACGAGAACTGAAGACAAAAAGCTGGAGTAACTCAGCTTTTCTGAGGGACAACTTTCAATGGCCAATTAAGGCAGAGAGGGGTGATGTTCTATGAAGAAGGGTCTCGACCTGAAACATCACCCATTCCTTCTCTCCAGAGATGCTGCCTGTCACGCTGAGTTCCTCCAGCTTTTTGTGTCTATCTTCAGTTTAAGCCAACATCTGCAGTTCCTTCCTGCACAACTAGAAATTAGTTACACAAGTTTACGGTTTTGGTCAATGTTAGTGCAGCAATACATTAGCGACATTGATGCTTTCTTGAGTGCAGTTAAAAAGCAAACCCCTGAAGCTGTTTGATTAACTAATTTACGCTTTTATTCTACAGCCGACCCAACACATCCTTCAACTGGTTCATCAACCCACTGAAGTCATTTGTGTACTTTATATGGAAAAACTACAAGTGGTACATCATTGGTTTACTGGTCCTTGTCATCCTGGCACTCTTCATCTTCCTGATCCTTTACACCATGCCTCAATTCATCAGTGAGAAGATCATCAACGGATGAGCCTATCTCAAAGACAACTCCAGTTAAATAATTCCAGCACAACTTCATGTCACTCCAGCACTGTGATGTCTTCAGAACTGCAAGGGCTGGGCAGCGGCTGGCTGCAGAGGAAAAGCCCATCTTTTACAGCAGTACATGACTCCCAGAAAGGCAATGTAGCCAGTGTTACAGCTCATGGGCTCCGATTGAGAAAATGGATAAAGGCAAGTTAACTGATGTAACAAGCAGCAAGAGGAAGATGAACACATATCAGTTGCATTTGTCACTCTCTGGAATTAGTGCTCGACTGGAGAATCATTTGTTCACCTTCCAATTAAACAATGAAGATTCTTTACTCCAGTAGAACTTTAGAAATTCAACCCTGACAAAGTAATAAGATTTTTAATATATTTTAGCTACAATGCATCTAAATCAACAGTTTATATTCTCAACTTTTATTGAAAATTGTGCACTCTACTCATGCCTCATCTGTAATTTAGTTCTGACAGCATGGTTAGATATTTGGATAATCATTACATATTGAACTCTTGTTGCTCCCCATGTACAGGTTCATGAAGTAAAAGTCAAATAAATAGGGTGCACTTCTTTACATTGCCAAGTTTCTACAGCACTATGCACTTGTAACATGGGTGTGATGGCAGACAGGGCCATATTCAGCTCATCCGCCACCTCGCAGTTAACGTGACCCAGGTTCAATCCTGCCCTCAACCTTTTGAATTTGCATGTTCTCCCTGTAACTGAGTGGAGTTTCTCCTCCATCCCAATAACATGCAGGTTTCTAAATTAATTGGCCATTGGAAGTTGTCCCATAACTGGAAGAATTTAGTTAGAATAGATGCGACTGCTTGAATTAGATGGGATAGATGGAGATTTTGTGTAAAGGGGTGCTTGATCAGCAAATTCAGTGGGTTGAAGGGCCGGTTTTCTTGCCTTTTGACTGGCTACACTACAATGGACTCAAACTATGTTTAGATAGAAAAGATGAACAATTGTCAATGAAATGTGAGCGATTCAGTGGCCCTGGAATTGCTCTTATATTTTTGATTTTGTGGGCAAAGTTAATAAAACTAAGATAACCATTTGCTCTCCATTCTACTCTGCCGCATCTTGATTACAGGAATACACAAGTCAGGCTGCTATTCATCAACTACTAGCTCAAAGATCAATGTTAACATTCCTTCCCAATTTATCACCAAGCTCCAAGATCTGGGCCGCAACCTCCCTTTGCAACTGAATTCATTCCTTCATCAGTGCAGGTTGGTAATATCTCATTGAACAGCAACACTGCTGCATGCTTAGCCCCCAGCTCTGCCTCTTTATAGCTACAACTGTGAGGGTAAGCTACAATGCCATCTATAAATTCACTGATCACACCACTGTGTTTGGCTGAAGCACTGGTGATGAGTCAGCATACAGAAGACAGAACACAGTTGATTGGTGCCACAACCTCTTGCACAATTTCAAAAACCAACTAACTAATCATGGTCGCGTTGAGCCGCGATGGTGGGGCGCGATTACATGCGTACGCACAGCCGTCTGAAGCACGTGACGTCATTTGAAGATGGACACAAAGTAGATGCAACTCAGCGGGACCGGCAGCATCTCTGGAAAGCAGCACTGAATTATGTTTCGTGTCGAGACTCTTCTTCAGTCTAAAAGAAGGGTCTTGACCCGAAACGTCACCCATTGCTTCTCTTCAGAGATGCTGCCGGTCCCGCTGCGTTACTCCAGCATTTTGTGTCTATCTTCAAATTTCTTGGCCCTTCTCCGGGAGTAGAAGTGGGGGCGGGTCCGGACCGCAACGGCCATGAGCCCCAGGCTGAGTTCGGCGATCTTTTGCCTGCTTCTGCTGCTGTCGAAGGTGAGACGCTGCGTCACGCCAGGGTCTTGGGCCTGTCCCACTTTGGCTGTCAGTTACGCACAACTCCATACCTCTCCGCTTTTCTAAGTGGGAACGGCCCCGCGCGGCCATACGATGCCCGTGCGTCTCAACGCGACCACGAGGACACGCAAGTGGGACAGGCCCTTTAGTCATAGCACCATGCAGCATTGAAATGGGCTCTTTGGATCAACATTCACACGCTGACCAACATGCCCCATCTACTCTCGTCCCACCTGCCTGGATTTGGCCCATATCCTTCTAAACCTATCCTACCCATGCACCTGTCCAAATGTCTTTTAAACATTGTGACCTGCCTTAACTACCTCCTCTGGCAGCTCATTCATTATATCCACCATCCCCTCGGATTAAGAAAAGTTAATGTACACAGCCATTTCAAGAGAAAAAATTATATTTCAGCAGGATTTTATTCAACATCATTGAAAGTATCAAACAAAGATGCTTTGGTGTTAACATGGTTAATGAGGTTGTAGCAATGAACCGTGTCTTTGTAAACATTGATTTGGCAATTAGAGCAGCTCTCCTGAACATAGACAAATTCAATCCCTTGCAAGAATGTGGCTACACCTTGCAGCAGGAATAAACAGGGCTCAGTATCTGTAATGATCCGGCTTAAAAGGCCCATCCACAGGAATGCCAAGATAGGAGGACTGCTCCGCTGACAGTTTGGTTAATTTCACTCCCAGCTTCTCCAAATGTGCCTCAGCAACTGCTTCATCCAGCTGGAAGCAGAGAAGAACATGTTAGAGAACTCACAGAAAGCTGAATGCAAACACGTTGGAAATCTGAAATCAAAGGTAAAATTCTGAACACATCCAGCAAGTCAGGCAGCATCTGTAGAGGGAGAAGCCATTTCATGTTCAGGCCCCCAAACAGAACTGGAAGAGAAAGCAATTTTCAGCACTGGATGGAAAAGAATGGGTAAAATAAAGGAATGTCTGATAGGATGAGATCAAATGCCTGAATGTAGCGTTTGCTTTTGTCAAGATTAATGTAATGCTATCAGCAAGGTGATGGGACATGCCCAGCTAGCCAGACATTACAAATGGAACAAAGCATTCAAATAGCTAAATCACTTGAGTGTTGGAGCAGCTCAGCATCTCAGGGGAACATGTGTCGGTGATCAACATTGACCAATCAGCCATGCATTTGTTATTAATTGAATCCTCAAATGCAGCCTGGCTACTAGATTTACCTCAGGACAATAAACGGAACATTTCAAATAATTAACTTTATCTAAAGCATTCAAGTATTAACAATTATACAAATACAATCCTTCCCATATAAACATGTGCAAAATGTACTGAAGGTACTGTAGTGTTTGACGGTAGACATTTGAAGGTGTTTGATCAGATATATCCGAGGACATTGCGGGGAAACGAGAAGAAATTGCTGGAGACCTGGTTGAAATTTAAGAGCCGTCTTTAAATACAGGAGAAGTGGCAGAGGATTGGAGGGTGGAAAATGTGGAGCCCCTTTTCAAGAAGGGCTGCAGGGAAAATGCTGGGAACTATAGGCCGGTGAGCTTAACATCTGTAGCTGGTAAGTTACTGGAGAGTATTCTGAGGAATAGGTTATACAGGCATTTGGATGGGCAAGGGCTGATCAGGGATAGTCAGTATGGTTTTGTACACGAGAGGTCGTATCTCACAAATTTGACTAATTTTTTTGAAGACGCGAGTAAAAAGGTTGATGATGGCAGAGCTGTAGTTGTGTGCATGGACTTTTGTAAAGCATTCAACAAGGTTCCGCATGGTAGGCTGCTCTGGAAGGTTAGATCTCATGGGATCCAAGGAGAGACAGCTGAATGGATAGCAAATTGGCTCCGTGGAAGGAGGCGGAGGGTGATGGTGGAAGGTCGCTTCTCAGAATGGAGGCCTGTGACTTGTGGTGTGCCTCAGGGTTCGGTGCTGGGCCCGTTACTGTTTGTTACCTACGTCAATGATTTGGATGTGAACATACAGGGTAAGTTTGCTGATGATACAAAAGTTTGTTGGTTTGCAGATAGTTGTGACCGATTGGCCAGGTGGGCGGAGGAATGGTTGATGTAATTTAATACAGAGAGGTGTGAGGTGTTGCAATTTGGGATGTCGGACAAGGGCAGGACCTACACAGTAAATGGTAGGCTTCTGGGTAGTGTTGTAGAGCAGAGGGATCTAGTACAGGTGCATGGTTCCATGAAGGTCGAATCACAGGTAGATAAGGTGGTCAAAAAGACTTCTGGCACTTTGGCCTTCATCAGTCAGGGTATTGAGTATAGAAGTTGGGAGGCCATGTTGCAGTTGTATAAGACGGTGGTGAGGCAGCATTTGGATTATTGTGTTTAGTTCTGGGTACCATGCTGTAGGAAAGATATTGTCTAGCTTGAAAGAGTTCAGAAAAGATTTACGAGGATGTTGCCAGAACTAGAGGGTGTGAGCTACAGGGAGAGATCGAGTAGGCTGGGTCTCTATTCCATGGAGCTTAGGAGGATGAGGGGAGATCTTATAGAGGTATACAAAATCATGAGAGGAATAGATCGGGAAGATAGAGTATTTTACCCAGAGTATGGAATCAAGGACCAGAGGGCATAGGTTCGAGGTGAAGGGGAAAAGATTGATTGGGAATCCGAGGGGTAACTTTTTTCACACAGAGGGTGGTGGGTGTATGGAACAAGCTGCCAGAGGAGGTAGTTGAGGCTGGGACCACCCCATCGTTTAAGAAACAGTTGGACAGGTACATGGATAGGGAAGGGTTGGAGGGTTATGGACCAAGTGTAGGCAAGTGGGACTAGGGTAGCTGGGACATTGTAGGCTGGTGTGGGCGAGTTGGGCCGAAGAGCCTGTTTCCACACTGTATTACTCTACTCTATGAAATCCAAAATTTTACAAATGTGATTCTTTAAAAAAAAATGATGCACAAAATCAAGAACTTGCCTTCTTTGGTATGAAGTGGACCCCCACTGGGTACTTTTCATTACGAGTCCACAGCTCAATCTGTGCCAGAACCTGGTTGGTGAAAGAGTTGCTCATCACAAAGCTGGGATGTCCCATTGCACAGCCAAGATTTACTAAACGACCCTCAGCCAGAACAATGATATGACGACCATTCTTCAGTTGGTAGCGATCAACCTGTGAGCCAGAGCACAAAAGTTGAAAAATAAGCTGAAATATTAGTGAATAATTTGGACATCAACAAAGAAACAGCAGCTATGATTCACAGAACCATCAACTAGCACAGACCTATTTAAGCTGCAGTCTATAAAATCAAGAGGGAAATAGATAGTCAGACCCTTTTTCCTAAGATAGCGACAAATACTCGAGGACATAGCTTTAAGGCAAAGTTGGAAGATGTCCGGATTAAAGGAGTTGGCATGCTTGCTTTCATAGGTCATGGCATTGAGAACAAATCAAGACATCATGATGCAGCTTTATAGGAGTTTGATTAGACTGTATTTATAGACAATAGGTGCAGGAGGAGGCCATTCGGCCCTTTGAATCAGCACCGCCATTCAATGTGATCATGGCTGATCATCCCCAATCAGTACCCCGTTCCTGTCTTCTCCCCATATCCCCTGACTCCACTATTTTTAAGAGCCCTATCTAGCTCTCTTGAAAGCATCGAGAGAACCTGTCTCCACCGCCCTCTGAGGCAGAGAATTCCAGACTCACCACTCTCTGTGAGAACAAGTGTTTCCTCGTCTCCGTTCTAAATGGCTTACCCATTATTCTTAAACTGTGGTCCCTGGTTCTAGACTCCTCCAACATCGGGAACATGTTTCCTGCCTCTAATGTGTCCAAACCCTTAATCCTACATGTTTCACTGAGATTCCCTCTCATCCTTCTAAACTTCAGAGTGTACAAGCCCAGCTGCTCCATTCTCTCAGCATATGACAGTCCCGCCATCCCGGGAATTAACCTTGTTATAGAAACATAGAAATTAGGTGCAGGAGTAGGCCATTCGGCCCTTCGAGCCTGCACCGCCATTCAATATGATCATGGCTGATCATCCAACTCAGTATCCTGTACCTGCCTTCTCTCCGATCCCCTTAGCCACAAGGGCCACATCTAACTCCCTCTTAAATATAGCCAATGAACTGGCCTCGACTACCCTCTGTGGCAGAGAGTTCCAGAGATTCACCACTCTCTGTGTGAAAAAAGTTCTTCTCATCTCGGTTTTAAAGGATTTCCCCCTTATCCTTAAGCTGTGACCCCTTGTCCTGGACTTCCCCAACATTGGGAGCAATCTTCCTGCATCTAGCCTGTCCAACCCCTTAAGAATTTTGTAAGTTTCTATAAGATCCCCTCTCAATCTCCTAAATTCTAGAGAGTATAAACCAAGTCTATCCAGTCTTTCTTCATAAGACAGTCCTGACATCCCAGGAATCAGTCTGGTGAACCTTCTCTGCACTCCCTCTATGGCAATAATGTCCTTCCTCAGATTTGGAGACCAAAACTGTACGCAATACTCCAGGTGTGGTCTCACCAAGACCCTGTACAACTGCAGTAGAACCTCCCTGCTCCTATACTCAAATCCTTTTGCTATGAAAGCTAACATACCATTCGCTTTCTTCACTGCCTGCTGCACCTGCATGCCCACTTTCAATGACTGGTGTACCATGACACCCAGGTCTCGCTGCATCTCCCCTTTTCCTAGTCGGCCACCATTTAGATAATAGTCTGCTTTCCTGTTTTTGCCACCAAAATGGAGCATTGTCTTCTGTTAAAGTTGCCTCTTTACAGAGAGGATGCGGAAGTTTTGGGAAAAGGTGCAGAGGTGGTTTACCAGAATGATGCCTGGATTAGACGATATAGATTACAGGGAGAGATTGGACAGACTTGGATTGTTTTATTTGGAACGCCAGAAGTTGCGGGGGGACATGACAGAAGCATATAAAAGTATACGGCATCGATAGGGAAGACAAAAAAATTTTCACAGGATGGAAATACCAAATACCAGAGAGCATAACATTAAGGTGAGGGGCAAAGTTTAAAGGAGATGTGCGGGGCAACTTAAAAAAATATATATATACATAGGGCAGTGATTGCCTGGAACATGCTGCCAGATGTGGTGATTGAGGGAAATACGATAGCGGCATTTAAGAGAATGGAGGGATATGGATTCTGAGCAGAGCTAAGAGATGGTCTTGGCATCATGGTTGGCACAGATATTGTGGGCCGAAGGGCTTGTTCTTGTACTATTCTCTGTACAAGTGTAATCGGTAGAGAGTTTACTCTGCAGAGTGTTTAAGAAGGAACTGCAGATGCTGGAAAATCAAAGGTAGACAAAAGTGCTGGGGAAACTCAGCAGGTGAGGCAGCATCTATGGAGCGAAGGAAATAGGCAATGTTTCGGCCCGAAACTTTACCCATTTCCTTCACTCTATAGATGCTGCCTCACCCGCTGAGTTTCTCCAGCACTTTTGTCTACCTTACTCTGCAGAGAGATTATCAGTCTGTATCAGATTATGCGTCCATGAATTAATGCCACCATGAATTAATGCCACATACATAAGTGATTGTATTTGATATAATAGTCATCTGATACATAGCTGAAGGATGACCAAAACAGGAAAATAAATAGTTGCTGGGGATTTCCTGTTTAAGAAGGGCATAGAATAAGATGGTGTAGCAGTCAAGGGAGATCAGTGTCATTGTGAGAAATATTCTTGATTTGACACATTGGGTTACCATTGATCAGAAACTGAAACTAAAAAGCCATATACACAATGTAGCTCCAAAGGCAGATCAGATACCTGGAATCGTGCAGCAAGTAACTCAGTTCTAAACTCCAGTTTGTCCACCATCTACAAGGCTCAAGTCAGGGGATGGAACACTATTTGCCTGGATGAGTGCAGCTTCAGCAACACTCGAGCAGCTCAACACTATCCAGGACACAGCAGCCTACTTGATGGGCAACGCAACCGCAATTATTCACTCACTCACTCCACCATCAACACACACTAGCAGCAGTTTGTATCATCTGCAAGTGGCATTGCAGCTATCCAAGATCCCTTTGAAATCAGCATTCAAACACCACCAAACACACCATCCAGAATGAAAATGTATCACCATTCCTTCATCATTGGGTCAACACCTTGGAATTCTCTCCCTAACATTGAGGGCATTAAGGGCGGCACGGTGACACAGCAGTAGAGTTGCTGCCTTACAGCGAATGCAGCGCAGCACACCTAAGTTTGATCCTGACTACGGGTGCTGTCTGTACGGAGTTTGTATGTTCTCCCCGTGACCGGCTCGGGTTTTCTCCGAGATCTTCGGTTTCCACCCACACTCCTAAGACGTACATGTATGTAGGTTATTGGCTTGGTAAATGTAAAAATTGTCCCTAGTGGGTGCAGAATCGCTGGTCGGCGGGCACCGAAGGGTCTGTTTCCGCGCTGTATCGCTAAACTGTATCTCTAAACTAAAGTCATATCCATACTTCAAGAACTGCAGCAGTTCAAGGAAGTAAATCACTTTCAAGGGCAATTGAATACCTTCTCATTCTGCAATGCTCTCAAATAAAAAGCATGCAGAATTAAACTTCAACGATAACTCATTAAAATTTATTTTTTCCACGCATCAGGTGGAAAGCTAATGTTCTAAGCTACACAAGAATATGGTATTAATGCAGGAAAATTACACCATAAAAGATTATCTTATGGAATAATGTGTAGGAATGAGGGTTTCAATGTTTTCTGCTATTGGCTCCTTAGCCAATTTTATATGCAGACTTGGTGCTATGACAGTATCATTGTTACTTGTCCACTGCTTCATCTTCCGGTTAGGGACTTTTTATTTAATGAAGCTCATTCTGCAACTAGGGTCAGTACCAACAAGTCTAGTGTTAGTTTGACAAAAGTTTTGCTCCCCTCAACAAATTTAATGGGTTATCAAATAGGTTTTTAAGAATTCATAATTATTTTCATCTTTTATCCCAACATCTAAACCGTATCCATGCAAATCATTTTTAAAAATTGTTATGTGGACATTATCCAGCTGACATTTGCTCCGTTTGCTGTTCCCACTATTGGACAAGCTCGCTCTCTAGTGGATAAACATATGACAGCAAGCCAACAATTAATCTGTTATATTATTAATACCAGATGTGAGTAAATTGGAACTTGAGCCACACCAACATTCTACAGTTGAAAGCCAACCTACCTGTGGTTTAATGTTCACCTTCTTTGCCGCATTAGTGGCCAGCCATTTGACATCCAGTTCAATGTCGAAGTGACCAATATTGCACACGATTGTATCATCCTTCATTTGTTCAAAGTGCCTGAGTGACCAAAGGACAAAAGAGGATTTACTCAGTGCTCACATTTCCATCACTGTATCAGAATTCTGCAGCACTGGTCAGGTTCTGATGATGTAAAAGCAAATGGAGTTGGAACTTATCAAACAATCTTCCAAAATTAGTGTACAAAGATGCAAGCATTAGAATGCCTGAAGCTGAGACCAGAGGCCATTGGATCTAAGGAAGTTTGGACAGTTTTAAAATAAGGGCATGCAAAAGACAAAATCAGATGAGGCGATATACAATGGGGCAGGTGAAAAGAAACAAAGATTACAACCCAGAACAGGCACAATGTCTGCACTGAACGTGATGCCAAGTTAAACTGTCTTCGGTTTAACATTCCGAATCCGACCTTTCTGTCCTGGGCCTCCTCCATGGCCAGAGTGAGGAGCAGCACCTTGTATTTTGCATGGGTAGTTTACACCCCAGCGGTATGAACATTGACCTCCAATTTCAGGTAGTCCTTGCTTTCTCCCTCCTCCCCCTCCCCAGCTCTCCCACAGCCCACTGTCTCCGCCTCTTCCTTTCTTCTTCCCGCCCCCCTGCATCAGTCTAAAGGATAGACCCGAAACATCACCTATTCCTTCACTCCATAGATGCTGCCTCGCCTGGAGTTTCTCCAACATTTTTGTCCACCCAAGTTAAACTGGTACTTACCATCTGCACATGATCCATGTTGCTCTCCATTCCCTGCATATCCATGAGCATGCCTAACACCTCACATCTGTTGAGAGCACCACATTCCAAGTACCTACCACTAAAACAACGTGCTGCACATCTTTAAACTTCCTTCTCACATTAAAGATTTGTATCTTTATCAACCCACAAATGCCCAATCTAAAATCATGCAGAAATAAGGAATTGCAGATGCTGGTTTATAGAAAAAAAGTGCTGGATTAACTCAGCAGGTCCGGCAGCATGTTTGGAGAACATGGTTAGGTGACGCTTCATGTAATGGACCCTTCAGACAGATTGTACAGCGTAGAAATATTCCCTTCTGCCGACCGTGTCCATGCTGATCATAAAGCCAATCTACACCAATCTCAGTTGCATTAGGTCTGTATCCACTAGATAATCACCACCCTGTGTGAAAAGCTCACCTTTCAGACTGCCTTTAATGTTTTCCCTAATTCCTTAAACTAGAACCCTGATGCTAGACTTCCCTGCCCTGGGGGAGAAACTCAATATTTAACAATGCCACTCAATTTTAAAAGCTGCTGGGAAAAGGTTGCCCTCTGGGTCTCTTTTAAATGCAGAGGGCAGCGAGTATATGGAACAATGCCAGAGCAATATGTACAGGTACAATTACAATGCATTAAAAACTATTTGAAAGGCAAATGGATAGGAAGGGCTTGGAGGATATAATGCAGGCAAATGGGGCTAGCTTGGATAGGCATCATGGGTAGCAAGGATGATTTGGGCAGAAGGACCTGTTTCCATGCTCTTTCCAACTGAGAAGCATCACTCAACGAGACCAAGCGTAGGCTTGACGATCGTTTCGCCGAACACCTCCGCTCGGTCTGCATTAACCAACCTGATCCCCCTGTGGCTCAGCACTTCAACTCCCCCTCCCATTCCGAATCCGATCTTTCTGCCCTGGGCCTCCTCCATGGCCAGAGTGAACACCACTGGAAATTGGAGGAGCAGCACCTAATATTCCACTTGGGCTGTTTGCACCCCAGCGGCATGAACATTGACTTCTCCAATTTCCGGTAGCCCTTATTGTCTCCTCCCCTTCTCAGCTCTCCCTCAGCCCTCTGCCTCCTCCTCTTCCTTTCTTCTCCCCGCCCCCTACCCTACATCAGTCTGAAGAAGGGTTTCGGCCCGAAACGTTGCCTAATTCCTTCGCTCCATAGATGCTGCTGCACATGCTGAGTTTCTCCAGCACTTTTGTCTACCACTATTATACTTATTGGTTAGGCCACGACCAAAGTACTGCATTCAATTCTGATCACTGCAGGGTGGATATAATTGCATTGGAAGGGGTATGGAGGATGGAACTTGTCATCTGTGGAGACATAGAATAAGCAAGGCAAGATGGAACCCAAATGAGAAGTACAAAATCGATGGGCACTGATACAATAGATTGGGAGAATATTATATCTGTGACAAAGGGCATGGTTTAAGGCAAGGATTGGGAGATCTAGAGGGGATTTGAGAGCCACTTTTCTGAGGTGAGAGCTCTGAAATAATGCTAATGGAGGTGTGGAGGTAAGTACTCAGAACAAGCATTTAGATGAGTACTTAAAGTACTATGGCTTTGAAAATCACAGGCTGAATGCTGGCAACTGGGATTAGTAGCAATAGCTATATAATGGCTGACATGGGCGCAATGATATCAAGGGCTGTTCCTGTGCTGTCTTGAGACATTCATACCATTCTAGTCATCTCCAAACAGCACCCTCACATTGGCACTGGTCATATTTGACAGGCCAATTGCTTTCCTTGATGCAACAGATAACACCTTGACATTACAGAAAATCACATTAGGCCTTTTTCTAGGAACACAACCCCTTCTGCAGGAGTTGCCTGCATATAAATGGGCATCTCCTTGGGTCAGAGGACAACCATAGCTTGTTGTTACAAGTCTGGACACAATGTGCACACTGACAAATGGTTAACTGAGAACAGCAACAGATCTTGAGGTTATGGACAGACTAGTAAAGTGCTTGAGCATAATAGTCATAATAGTCAGGTTGATGCAACCCAACATGTATTGGAGTACAAGTAACTGCTGATGTTGGTTTACAAAAAAAGACAGTGCCGGAGTAACTCGGCTGGGCAGATAAATGGAGAACATGGATAGGCAACATTACAGGTCGGGATTCTTAAAAATGATTGAGGTGGGGGCGGGCAAAGCCTAGCAAGTGATAGCTGGAACCAGGCGAGGGGGGTTTGAGGAACCACGTAGAGGCAAAGCCAGAGGCACCTGGGGATTCATGTTCACAACCGTCTTCGCAAACATTTTGGACACGTGCCTTGAACCAGGAATATTAAATAAAAAAGCAATGTAAATAATTCAAATAGTTATGCTTTAGCTGGAACATTTATTGGTTTATTGAGGTTACATGAAGAGATAGCATAAAACCAAAGAGGTCCTTCTGCAGTTGTACAGGGCCCTAGTGAGCCCACACCTGGAGTATAGTGTGCAGTTTTGGTCCCCTAATTTGAGGAAGGACATTATTGCTATTGAGGGAGCGCAGCGTAGGTTTACACGGTTAATTCCCAGGATGGCAGGACTGTCATATGCTGAGAGAATGGAGCGGCTGGGCTTGTACACTGGAGTTTAGAAGGATGAGAGGGTATCTTATTGAAACATGTAGGATTAAGGGTTTGGACACATTAGAGGCAGGAAACATGTTCCCGATGTTGGAAGAGTCAAGAGTTGGAAGAGAACCAGGGGCCATAGTTTAAGAATAATGGGTAAGCCATTTAGAACGGAGATGAGGAAACACTTTTTCACAGAGAGTTGTGAGACTGGAATTCTAGGCCTGAGTGGAGGCTTTCTGGATACTTTCAAGAGCTAGATAGGGCTCTTAAAAATAGTGGTCAGGGGATATGGGGAGAAGGCAGGAACTGTGTTCTGATTGGGGTTGATCAGCCATGGTCACATTGAATGGCGGTGCTGGCTCGAAGGGCCGAATGGCCTACTCCTGCACCTATTGTCTAAAACAATTTTGCTTACTATCTGGCAAATCATGTACACGAGTCGAACAGGTTGGATAGGAAGGGAAGTGCAGGATATAGCAGTTCAGCTACAGAAAGATCATAGGTTAAAAACGCGCAATATATCCCTTAGCATGTTCGTACATAAGTACGCAAACCACAAAGCAAGAAGATAGTCAGTCAGGACCATAGGGTGCACAAGTAGTTTGCCAGAAATAGCCTTGAGTGTGCAAAGAAACTGATTGTTCTGCAGAAAGCATGACAAAATCGGCATTAACAATTATTTATAGAGCAAGCAGCAGGGAGAAAGTTTACTGCAATGGGCATGGCATCAAATATTTTAACAAATTAGCCAACAAATTAGGTCTTAGGCAGTTATGTCACTGGGCACAGGTGGAAGGAACAACTATTAGAAGTTCACCTACTGCCTTCATTCAAATAAACATGTGGATTGGTCAACGTAAATTACCCATTCCCATCTGCTGATCTGGTTGTGCAGGTAGATATTGAGAAGGTACTCCAGGTTTGTTAGGTAGTGAGGTCCATTTCCCCCATCAGGATATTCAGCTTTTTTGCAATTCAGGTTGGTGTGCATTTTGAAGGACCGTGTTCTTATGTAGTCTGCCTCCTCTCTCATGAGATGTCAGAGTGCAGTCAAAGTTTTAAGCAAGTTATACTATATTTGTGGATGATATTACGCAGCCCATGGTGTTGAGGGAAGCATAATCGACTAGGATCCAGGGAGGGAGTATATAAAGTTCTCCGTGGTAAGCTGATCCAGAAGAATTCAGTGACTTGGCCGTATGGATTCAAAACTGGTTAAAGCATAATAGAAAGGGTTGTGTTGGAAGGGCATTAAACTGGCTGTAGGTCAGTGACCAATTCCACAGATAACTGTGCTGGGGCCCATTGTGATGCATACAAGTGACAGATTCAGATTCAAACTTTATTGTCATTGTGCAGTGTACAGTACAGAGGCAACGAAATGCAGTTGGCATCTCCCCAGAAGAGCGAACAAAGAATAATGAGCAATAAATATATATACGTACATACAGTCGTAGTAGTGCAATTTTTCTGGGGGAATGAGTGTCCGGGGGGGGGGCGACTGGCAACCACCGAGGTGCAGAGTTAAGTAATGTAACAGCCGCCGGGAAGAAGCTGTTCCTGGACTTGCTGGTCCGGCAACGGAGAGACCTGTAGCGCCTCCCGGATGGGAGGAGGGTAAACAGACTGTGGCTGGGGTGAGAACAGTCCTTGGCGATGCTGAGCGCCCTTCATAGACATCACTTGCTTTGGACAGACTCAATGGAGGGGAGTGAGGAACCGGTGATGCGTTGGGCAGTTTTCACCACCCTCTGCAGTGCTTTCCGGTCGGAGACAAAGCAGTTGCCATACCATACTGTGATACAGTTGGTAAGGATGCTCTCGATGGTGAAGCGGTAGAAGTTCACCAGAATCTGAGGAAACAGATGGACCTTCTTTAGTCTCCTCAGGAAGAAGAGACGCTGGTGAGCCTTCTTGACCAGTGTTGAGGTATTGTGGGTCCAAGAGAGGTCATCGGAGATGTTGACCCCCATAAACCTGAAGCTGGAGACACGTTCCACCTCCGTCCCGTTAATATGGATAGGGGTGTGCGTGCCGCCCCTAGACCTTCTGAAGTCTACAATGAGCTCCTTGGTCTTCTTGGAGTTAAGGGCCAGGTTGTTGTCAGCGCACCATGCTGCTAGGAGCTGGACCTCCTCCCTGTGGCCGACTCATCGTTGTTGCTGATGAGGCCAATCACCTGCATATTTGATGATGGTGTTAGTGCCATATACAGGTGTGCAGTCGTAGGTGAAGAGGGAGTAGAGGAGGTTCAGCACACAGCCCTGTGGAACGCCGGTGTTCAGGGTGAGGGTTGAAGAGGTGTGCTTGTCTAACCTAACAGACTGGGGTCTGTTGGTTAGAAAGTCCAGTATCCAGTTGCAGAAGGAGGGGTCGATGCCCTGGTCGCTGAGTTTGGTGATCAGTTTTGACTTGGACATAAATGTGGATAGGTTGGTCAGCAAGTTTGCAGGTTAGCAAAGTATACAGCAGGATCTAGATCAGAGGTTCCCAACCTTTTTGACAAAAGTGGCATTCAGAACCTTGATGGGTGGGGTATATAACAATGGCTCTGAATGTCACAATGAGGTAGCTACAGACTTCTCAATAGTCAAAGATCATGCCAATTATCATTTATCCAGTGTGGACCACATTACACGGGAACATTTTGAAAACAATTGGAAATGTACTTCAAAATCATGAAAGATGCACTAAATTACAGAAATGTAGGACTGTTGAACAATTCTTCAAAGTAATTTAACATTACGAGTTGAGAGGTCATTGAGACGCCTGCGCAGATTAAAACAAATGCATTACCAGCCACTTCTTACCTTCCCAAAATTATATCTTTGCAGCCTGTTGTTGTCACAAAGATATTTCCTTCTTTACATGCTTCATCCATTGTTGTGACCTCATAACCTAGAAAGTACAATGAGTTTGATCACTTGCACTCGAGCTGAAACATCAGTCCAAGAACATGTTATGCAAGATATGGCATTAAGTGAGTAAATCTGGGGTGAAAGTGATGCAACGGGCAAGTAGCAGGCGACCAAATTAGTGCCTTTGACTAATGATCCAGAGATCAGTGCTCAAATCTCCAAGGCTCTGGGGAAAACTGTCAGGCTGGAATTTAAATCTCATCACTGATAATGAGAGCAAGGTTGGCATTACTGGTAGTTGAGCCCCTCAGCAAACACGGCTGTGCAGCACTACCCCTGCCAGCGAGCGAGCCAGAAGGAAGTATGAAGTTGCTGGAAAGACACCACAAACAAGGCAGCATCTGAAGAGAAATGCAAGGTTAACTATCTAAAATATCAATGTTCTCCACAACTGCTGTCAGGTGTGTAAATACTTTGAGAATAATTTTCATTTCAGATTTCCAGAATCTGTAGTTTTTCCCTCTTGATGAACTCATTTGACATCATCCTCAATCTACCAATGTAGTAGATGCATCAGTTTAGTTAATATTGACAGAAGCAACGATCTTCAGGGGCATCAAAATAAATGGCAATATAATTGCAAAAAATTGGAATAAACTCGAACATACCTGTCTATCCTCAGCAACACAACGGTCCTGCAATCAAGCTCAAAGGCTGAAGATTTCACACCTAAGCTCAGTCAGAAGTGCAAAGTGCACAATACATCCCTGCTTCCTCTTGAGAAGCTATTAGTCTTCAGACAACTTTTCTCACTCAATATACAGACTAGCAGAACTCTGCTGAGCAGTGCATTCAACATAATTACATGATGCACGTGCTCCAGTCAAGCTGCAGTATATTTACAACATCAGCATCTAGCCAATGTAGTGGAGAACTGTGCAGATGACTGAAGAGATGGTGCAAGGGTTTAGTTTTTGGATCATTGGAATCTCTTCAGGTACAGAGTTGGCATTTACAAGATGGACAGGTTGCACTGGACGGTGAATTTGCTGGAGCTAATCTGAAAGTAGCTCCTCTTATCCTGGTTACTCACTGAATCATCACAACTCCAGGATGTGACAGTAAGACTTCTTTGGGACTTTCCTTGGTCCAGCCTGCTTCAGCTGTTGCATCAATGACCTTTAAGTTCAGAGGCATGAGTGGTAACTGAAATTGCACCACATTTAGAATTCCATTCACACCTCAGTATATGATCTCAACCATTTGGCTTTCATGAGCAAGTGAAAAACCTTTACATCGTTCTCCAAGTTTCACACCATCTTGACAATCATCACCATTATTTCAGTGTCATTGGTCTAAATCCAAGAATGGCAGGTTTGCTTTCAAGGTTCAATAGGCTGCCTCGTGTTATAGTTCAGAGTTGATTGCAACATCTGACTGGAGTGCTTGGAATCAGGAGCCGGTCTTAAAATAAAATATGCAGGGGGGTCCCTGGGATCCAGGGATGAATCTTTGGAATTCTCTACTGGAGCGGAATGTGGAGACGCACGCAATTGCTAAAAATACATTTATCCATCTTAAAAATCAAGGGATATCAGTTCAGTGATACAGGCCCTTTGGCCCATCAAGTCTGTGCCAACCAGCGATCACCCATACACTAGTTCTATCATACCTACTCGGGACAATTTATAGAAGCCAATTAACCGACAAGCCTGTATGTCTTTGGAACATGGGAGAAAATCAGAGCACCCAGAGAAAACCTACGTGGTCACAGGGAGAGCGTATAAACTCCGTGCAGGCAGCATTCGTGGACAGGACCGAACACAATCTCTGGAACTGTACTGCAGAAACTTTAGCTGTGGCACTGTGCCGCCCTATTTTCTTTAAATTTTGTTTTGTTTCTTAATTTATTATTTATACATATATTTTTTCTGCAGGGGGGCAGCAGAACATGGGAGTTAATGCAATGTTGAGCAGACAAGGGACTAGCTGACCTATTCAGTTTGTCATTTTGTGCTTTCCTACCAAATAACTCAATTGAGCTCCTAACTGAACTTCTTTTATCTTTTATGAGCTGTACACATTGTTGGCGGAGGCATTTACTGCCCATCCCTAATTTCAAGGTGGGTTTATTGTCACATGTACCAATTAAGGTACAGTGAAACTTGAATTACCATCCAACCATACTAAAAAAAAAAGCAAGACACACAATTACATAAAAGTTAACATAAACATCCACCACAGCGGATTCCCCACATTCCTCAAGTGATGGAAGGCAATAAAGTCTATTCTTCTTCCCTCTTTATTCTCCCGCAGTCGGGGAGTCGAACCATCCTCAGTCAGGGCGATCGAACCTCCCGCGTCGGGGTAGTCGAAGTTTCTGCGACTTGGAGGTCCCGAAGTCGGTCCCTAACCAGGGACCGCAAGCTCCGCGGTGGTAAGTCTGCATGCTTCCGCGGTTGGTGCTCCCCGAAGTCGGTCCCCAGCTCCACTATGTTAGACCGCAGTGCGGACGGAGATACGATTCGGGGAAAAAACAAATCGCATCTCCGTCGAGGTAAGGAATTTAAAAAAATTCCCCCAACCTTAATTGCCCTAAGGTACAATTTGCTGCCACAATAAGGTTCTGCAGTTCTCCTGGTAATTATTCTCACATGATCAAATTATGATTTTATTGAATGACAGTAAATTCAAAATGGTTGAATGACTAATTCCTGCTATTTCTTAAGCTGTCCACAACTGCATACAAGTTCAAGCTCACATTCAAACATGGGCTGATAAAGGGTGTTTATGTTCCAAAATGGCTGGCAGTTTCCAACAGCAGAATGTAATTTCAGACTTTGACATTCAACGGCATTCCCATCTTCCCCTATCAAAACTGCTGGGTTCACTATTAATCAAACTGAATATGACAAAATATATCTGCAGATGCCAGAGGCTGAGTATCCTGAAGTAAGTAATGCTTCCTAACACAAGAAATTCTTCTCATCTTCTTCCAAGTCAGATATAATCACTGGATGACTCATTACAGTAGCCACAAAATTGAGTAACCCAATCCCATTTGTCAAATTTAAGCTAGCATCTGCTGTCATTGTAAAAGTTTCATAGGCACCTCAAAAGCAGGACTTAAATTCAAACTTGCAAAAGTTATATTTATAAAGAATGTAAAATCTTTTCTAATGCAACCTCTAAAGTCCTGGTAACATACTGGCGAATTTGTTTGAAATTATTATGTTCTATATCAGTGTAACTTAAAAGTTGTACCGCCCAATTTAATTACTCTTACCTTCCATAGCAGCCTGTAGAGCATTAATGGGGTCGATTTCTGTTACAATAACTCTTGCTCCAAAACTTCGTAGAGCCTGCACACATCCCTTGCCCACATCACCATATCCTGCCACCACTGCCACCTTGCCAGCAATCATGACGTCAGTGGCACGCTTGATGCCATCAATAAGCGATTCTCTGCAACCGTAGAGATTGTCAAATTTGCTCTGCAGAAAGAATGAGATGAAAGAGAAGCAATTCCGCACCCAAAAATTCATCCTCTCCATGGAACCCTCTTTGCAGTCAATCTTGGCATAGATTAACAAGAGTCAATGGAAAGCTTAAAGGCAGAAGCAGAAGGAAAACCAACAGCTGCCAATTAACCATTCAAGCTTAGGGCATTATTAGCTTGATTCTAATAAATGATGGTCATGACCACTTTAGTGCACATGCTTATCAACACTGTGAATTTCCCTAATGAAACAAACTTATTGTTCCCTATTTTCATTCGCTCTGATCAATTAAAAACTTGTGATCTGTCAATGGTCTGGGGCTGTTCCAAAAATCAAGAAAATGTTATGAAACCAAAACCAATTTATGCACCTCTTAGAATACTAAACTGGCAGATAATTAAGTGTCAGGGATTTGTCAACTTCTAGTGCCATTAATTTACCCAACCTATGGCAGGAATTTAGCACCGTGGTATTCTCCCACACTATGCAGAAAATCAAGGACATGGCATCCGTATAAAACCTGACTGGAATCCCATCAGGCACCCACTCATGGTCATGGATAGCCTCTTTAGTGAGCTAACCACTTCAGAATTATCAGCTGCACTGGCACAAAAGTGATGGCAGAACTGTGGTCACTGTTCTGCAGGTAGTGCAGAATTCCACTATGGCTATAAACAGGAATACTGTGGGAGGTGGTGGATAGCCTCCATGATGAAAGCAGCAACAGCGTGCCTCCCTAGCACCAGGGATGTCGGAACGCTGCACAATATTATAAAACAGAAGGGTTTTAGTCTTACAATCAGAGGTTGTAGTTCACATCAGTAATAAAACAGCACAGCAACAGGCCCTTTAGCCCACCAGGTCAATGCTGAATATGATGCTAATTTAAACTGCTCATCTGCCTGCATATGGTGCATATCCCTCCCTTCCATGTATATTTGTGTCTAAATGGCATTTAAATGTTGTTATCATATCTGCCATCACCACCTCCCCTGGAAGCACTTTACAGGCACCTGCCACTAAAAATAAAATGCCATTCTTGTTTAAACTTGAACGAAGAGGGTGCAGGGAAGATTCACCAGAGTGTTGAACAAGCACTCCAGATTGGATGTAGACATTCAGATTGCTGCCAAAAACAGACATCTGAAGCATCTTGCAAAGGCTCCAAAACAATGTTGTCTGATTGCAACTTAAGTCTATGACAGAAGGAAACATCTAAATGTGGGAAGCTAGAGAGGAAATTGCAGGTGCCCCGGTTGGGATCTACAAATCATTAAATATGGGCACGGTGTCAGAAGAATCAAGAGTGGAAAATGTGATTGTTCCCGAGGAAATGCCTGGGAACCAGAGGCCAGCGAGTCTAACATCTGTGGTCGGAAAGTTATTAGAGAGTATTCTGAGGAATAAGATATACAAGCATTTAGATGTACATGAACCGATTAGGTATGATCAGCACAGTTTTGTACTTAAGAGATCGTCTCATGAATCTGATCGAGTTTTTTTTGAAGATTTGACGAAAAAGTTTGATGAGGGCAAAGCCATAGACGCGGTCTATATGGACGTCAGCAAAGCATTTGACAAGGTTCTGCAAGGTGGACTGCACTTTATCGGGATGTATCACAAAATCGCATCGGCATGGCCACCAGCATAATTGAGTCTTACCCGATCACTCCCTTTTCTCCCCTCTCCAGGCAGCTGATTCCTCCTATCAATAACTAGAGAGAAGTTCTGAGCTACTATCTACCTCATTGGAAACCCTCCGACTAACTTTAATCGGGCTTTAACTTGCACTAAACATTATTTCCTTTATTATGAAACTGTACACTAGGGATGGCTCGATTCTAGTCATGTATAGTCTTTCCACTGACTGGTTAGCATGCAACAAAAGCTTTTCACTGTACCTCAGTATACACAATAATAAACTAAACTAAAGGTTAGATTGCATGGGATCTGAGGACAGCGAGCTGAATGCAGAGTAAATTGACTTTGTGGAAGGAAGCAGAGGGTGATGGTGGAAGGCTGCTTTTTGGACTCGAGGCCTGTGGCTAGTAGTGTGCCTCAGGGTTCGGTGCTGGGCTCATTGCTGTTTGTCATCTATAATGAATGATTTGGATGAGAACGTACAAGGCATGATTAATAAGTTTGAAGATGACACAAAGTGAGTGGTATTGTAGAGAGCGAGGATAGTTGTAGCAGGATCTTGACCAGTTCGGCTGATGGAGTTTAATACAGAGAAGTGTGACGAGTTGCATTTTGGAAAGTTGAACCAAGGCACAGTGTACACAGTGAATGCAAGGATTCTGGGAATTGTTGTAGAGCAGAGGGATCTAAGAGTGCAGGTACATAGTTCCTTGAATGAGGTGTCACAGGTAGAAAGGGTGGCCAAGGAGCCAAATAGCACATTGGCCTTCGACAGAGTATCGAGTATATAAATTGGGAGACAGACAAAAAGTTGTCGTAACTCAGTGGGTCAGGCAGCATTTCTGGAGAAAAGAAATAGGTGACGCTTCAGACAGAAGGGTCTCGACTTGATATGTCATCCTCTTCCTTTTCTCCAGAGATGCCGCGTAACCCGCTGAGTTACTAGTTTTTTGTGTCCATCTTCAGTTTCTCCTACACATAGGTGAGAGGCTCTGTTATAGTTGTACAAGATATTGGTGAGGCCACATTTAGAATATTGTGTTCAAAAAGGAACTGCAGATGCTGGAATATCGAAGGTACACAAGAAGGGTTTCGGCCCGAAACGTCGCCTATTTCCTTCGCTCCATAGATGCTGCTGCACCCGCTGAGTTTCCCCAGCAATTTTGTGTACCT
The DNA here is from genome assembly GCF_010909765.2 of Amblyraja radiata. Classification (NCBI taxonomy): domain Eukaryota; kingdom Metazoa; phylum Chordata; class Chondrichthyes; order Rajiformes; family Rajidae; genus Amblyraja; species Amblyraja radiata. The sequence continues at coordinate 39,551,924 of NC_045978.1, read as the reverse complement.
TTAGAATATTGTGTTCAGTTTTGGTCACCCTGTTATAGGAACGGTTAAACTAGAAAGGGTACAGAGAATATTTACAAGGATGTTGCCAGGACTTGAGGGTCTGTGCTGAGGGCGAAGGTTGGGCCGAAATGGAGGATGAGGGGTGATCTTAGGAGTACTAGATCACAAGAGGAATAGATTGGGTAAATGCGCACTTTTCCCCAGAGCAGGGGAATCAAAAACCAGAAGACAGACGTTTACGGTGACGAGGGGAATATTTAATTGGAACCAGAGGGACAACTTTTTTTTTGGCAGATATATGGAACAAGCCGACTAAAGGATGTAGCTGAGGCAGATACTTTCATGATATTTAAAATCATTTGGACAGGTGCATGGATAGAATAGGTTTAGATGGGTATGGGCAAAATATAGGTGGGGGGGAGGGAGACTTCACAGGGGGATTTCAAGTGCGCACTCGAAATTTTGGCCCGATTAAAGGGGGTGCCTGAAAATCAGTGGTTGACCTGTATTTACAAGAATCGCTGATGAGAATATTTCCTTGGCTTGCACTGGAGTGAAATGCGTTAATGGAACAGTGCAACGGGAAGTTTCTTAGAATGTTACCTTAGTGACAGAGTCGTTCACATTAATACAAGGAACTTTGAGTGTCTTATTCTTATGCATCTTCCAGAGATTGTGGACTCCAGTTGTCGTCTCTTCTGAGATTCCTTTGATTCCTGCAGGATGAATAGGCAACAATCATCCCACTCTCACTTAAGCACATCATGGTCAAATAAAAATGAACGAGGAACAATTAGGCAGAAGAGGTTTGTTTTATCACAAAAAAACAAAATCAGGTATAAAGAGTAGCTATCTGCATCTACAAGATAACATCCTACACTTTAATCATTTTGATCTTAAATCCATCAGTATTCAAGGAAATGGACACCAGCACTTCAATAAATTAAATCTACTGACCTTGAAAATGTGAAACATCTGTTAACAGTACCAATGAGACTATCGTGGCTCCAACTTTCATAATATTATCAAGAATTCCAAGAACCAAAGGATAGCAAATTGTGCCTCTGCTGCAGTTCTGCCCTATCTGGAACTTGAAACTGTTTACACTGATACTAATGCTGTCAGGAACGTTTCAGCTTGGTAAATCAAGGACACCAGTCAGCATTGACATTCTAAAAATCTACTGCAGAGTTATTAGGGCATGAAAATACTAATAACAATTGGTGTCCTAATCCTATTGTTTTTGGCTAAATCCCTTAGAGTCTTGCCATAACTATTTTGTGTATTCTCCAAAACTGCAATAACAGCACTGGTTGTTAACCAGTGATGCAGTTATCGTCTCCATTCCGCTATTTCTTAAGCACAATCTACAGATTCCGTTTCTTCAGAACTATCTGGATTGAATTACAATAACGATATTTTCTAAAGTGGTTCCATTTGAATAGAGGTTATATAAAATAGTATTTTGCAGTTAGGTTGAAATCAAAATTGTCAGCACAATTGCTCTAGAAAGTTTTCAACTATCTCAAGATCTTTCCAATTTGAGACACAAGCCTACAACAGGATGCATTGCCTCCTTTGCTAAAATCATTAAAAAAAACATGTACATCATAACACAAACCATTAATCTGGCAAAGATCTTGAGCAAAACAATAGCAGAGGCTTTTAACCTTGTAGGAGTTTAGGATGTTTAACGTGGACTAGATTTGTAAGATCACCGCCATCATCCAAAATCATATTGAGGGATTTTCCATCACGGAAGTACAGTGTCTGCTCAATGCACCAAATGTATTCTTCATCCGTCTCCCCCTTCCAAGCATACACTGCAAAAAGAAAAATGATGACATGAAGTACAGCCTGAGCAAAAGCTCAGTTCACAAAATATAAATTAATTGTTCAGAATGGCCCAATTGCCAATACACTCACACCTAAAAGCAAGGCAAGGCAGATTTCACACCACAACTTGTGCCATTTGATACAAATCAATTACACCAGTGTGTAAGCTGCATTAGAGGACATTTGCATAGCAACAAAGTGGCAACCAAAACTCTACATTTATGGAAACAATCGGGAGATTTGTACAGACTAGTTCAGGATATGTATTGCCACAGCAGCTCGAGCTGACTACTTCCATTGTTTTTTATTCATTTATGGGATGCAGGCTTCACAGGCAGAGATATGTGGTTAGAAACAGGCAACCCCAGCATTACAGCTGTTTGGCTTAAGAGTTCACAAATTACCCAAACATTTGAAATATGGAATAAAATTCACTCTTATGCAGTATATATGGGCAAGAAAATAAATGTAAACATTTAAAAAAATTGTCGTTCAGCTACTCAATACTGTGAGCCTCCCTCCTTTGCCACGCTCTCTCCACTCCAAAGATGTCAGAATTCCGAGTGCAGCACTGCCACGCTCACCCACAAGGCCTTTTCTCGGACACGTTGCATTGTAGGGAGCTACAATAGTTATGCTCAGGTCTAACACTGGTTCCTCAAAGAGTCAGAGCAAAATGTCAGAAACGGCACCCTTCAACCCAATTCATCCATACTGATCAAGTTACCTAACCGAACCAAACCACCTTGCCTGCGCCTGGCCCATATCCCTTCAGACTTTTCCTATCCATGTACCTGTCCAAATGCCTTAAATGTTGTAATTGAACTTGCCTCTCCAGCATCCTCTGGTAGCTCATTGCATGTACACACCAACCCGTGAGAAAATGTCGCCTCTCAAGCCCCTTTTAAATCTTTTCCCTTTCAACGTAAACCAGGAGTCGGCAACCGAATGCGGCCCGTAACCCGATATCATCCGGTCAGCAGGCGTATTTTTTTGCCGTATATATCCGGCCCGCAGACTTCCATCATCACTGGCACCTCCCGGGCCCGAGGTTGCGGTGAAGCAAGGAGGCCTGCACTGGCGGAGCCGCCGAGCTGTGGCTGTACCTCATTCTGTGCAAAGCCGCCGGCACAGCCGTGCACCTTCTGTGTCTGGGCTTCACTGTCGGGATCGGGGTTGTCAATAGGCCGTGAGTATTTGAGCCACCGCCTTCAGGACCGAGCCAAGGCAATGGTCTGTAGGTGCGCCATGTTCGTGAGTGCCCGTAACTAAGGGCCAGTGCTCCGGCTGGATCTATGTGAACACGTGAGTTGATGCCTGACATCCAGGGCGGGATCGATGTTCTCGATGTTGGAGGAGTCCAGAACCAGGGGCCACAGTTTAAGAATAAGGAGTAAGCCATTTAGAACGGAGATGAGGAAACACTTTTTCTCACAGGGAGTGGTGATTCTGTGGAATTCTCTACCTCAGAGGGCGGTGGAGGCAGGTTCTCTGGATGCTTTCAAGAGAGCTAGATAGGGCTCTTAAAAATAGCAGAGTCAGGGAATATGGGGAGAAGGCAGGAACGGGGTGCTGATTGGGGATGATCAGACATTGAATGGCGGTGCTGGCTCAAAGGGCCAAATGACGTACTCCTGCACCTATTGTCTATATGTACACGTGTTAGATGTGGCCCGCCATCCGCTCATAGACATGCGTCGTGGCCCCTATGCAGAACAAGGTTGTCAACCCCTGCCGTAAACCCTTGTCCTCTAGTTTCATACTTCCTTATCCTGGGAAAAAGACTGGTTATTCCCATTTTCCATGCCCCTCACGATTTTATAACCCTCCTCCACCACCACTCAACCTTCTATGTTCCAGCACGTATATGCTGCAGGGTGGATAAATAACCACCCTGAAGTCATTTTACAACAACTTTCTCCTATGAACAATGATCCTGATATATTTGGCCTGCATCTGCACTTTGCTAACTCACGGGCCTTGCATGTCAGAGAAAATGTCCCAGATGAAGTGTTGCTGCACTACATTCAGATGTCTGTTTATCTAGAACACAAGTACAGCAAAGGAACAGCGAGCCCAACTTACTGAAGGAAAAAAAAAAAAAAAAAAATATATATATATATATATATATATGCATTTAGATGGAGAGAGGATGATTAGAGATAGTCATTGTTTTGCATGTGGGAGATTGCATCTCAGAAATTAGATTGCTTTTTTGAAGTAACCAAGGTAGCTGATGAGGGCAAGAAGCTGGGCCCATTGCTGATTCTGTTTACATTAGTGATTTAGATGAGAATGTGCAAGGCAGGATAAATAAGTTTGCAGACAGCACTAAAGTAGGTGGAAGCGCAGATGTAGAGGCGTATCAAAATTAGTTTGGCTAGAGGGCCAAGGAATGGCTACTACAGATAAATGAGAGGGAAGTCAAACAAGGACAGGACTTTCAGTGAATGGTCGGGGTCTGGGGAATGCTGTAGTCCAGAAAGATTGAGGAGTACAGGTGCATGCTACCGCAAAAGTGCTGTCACAGCTCGATAGGGTAGTAAAGGCAGCTTTTGGTACATTGGCTTTCATCATCCAGGATATTTAGAGAAATAAGATATTCTGTCATAGTTGTACAAGACAATGGTGAGTACACATCTGGAGTAATGTGTTCAGTTTGGTCACCTTGCTATAGGAAGGATATCATTAAGCTGGAAAGAGTTTAGAGAATATTTAATTGGAAGTGCCAGGAATTGAGGGCCAGAGCTACTGAGCGATTGGTCATACTAGGACTGTATTCCTCAGAGCAAACCAAACTAAGATATATTCTAAGTCAAGGCAGGTGATGATTTAATGACATTTAAAAGACATTTGGACAGGTAAATGTTTAGCATGGGCTTAGAGGGATAATGTGCCAAACCAGGGCAGGTGGGATGACCATAGATGGGACATATTGGCTCACATAGGCAGGTTGGACCAAATGGCCTGTTTCTGTGCTGTATAACTATGATATATTCTATGGATAAATTAGCCAAAGTTTAATTTTGAAAGCCAAGTGCAGATTAATTCCCCAAACTGAAAACAAATACAGTTCTCAAAAAATGGAGAACTCAGTGAACATTAGTGGGCATTTGAGGTGAGAAACAGTTATACTAACCAGGAACTCCAGTTTTGGCAATTGCAGCAGCTGCATGATCCTGAGTTGAGAATATATTGCAGCTGGACCACTGAACCTGAAATGAGATCAAAGCCGGTTACAAAAATAATATGGACTTTAACCTTCCAGTTACAGCACATTGCAAATAGAGTAATCAATTCTACATCAGAGGTTAAGCAGAAGTCATGTATTCATTAGAACTGTAGCAATCCACACACTCCATATCTAGAATAGATCACAGAAAACTAAGAATATACATTTCAACGCTAAGAAATTTTACACCAGTGTGCCTTGTCAAAGTTAGAGAAATTATTGAAGATTCTTGGGGACAATATTTTATTTTATTTGAAAAAGCATGGATATTAGCAAATGTCAGCATGGCTGTGTGTGAAGATGGGAAAGGGGGGCATATCTGACAAACACAATTTGAGTTTGTTGAGATGACAAAGATGATTGACGTGGGAAGAGCAGTGGAGGCAGCTGGCATAACTTCAGTAAATCATTTGGTAAGGTTCCTGATGGTAGATTAAGTCAAACAAGATGCATACAAAATTGTCTGGAGGGCAGCATGGGGAAGCATTTTTTCAACTGGAGTCGGTAAGGGTCCATGTTGGGACCTCTTGCTTGTGATAAGTCTTGGATGTAAAAGATTAGTAAATTTACAGATTACATGAAAATTGGAGTTGCGGATAAGGATATAGACCAATTAAAATGTGTGCAGAGAAGTGGTAGATGGAATTTAATCCAGAAAAATGTGAGGTGTTGTCATTTGGAAGATTAAATACAAGAGGAACGCATGTAGTAAATGTCAGGAACCTTGGGAGCACTAATTTGTAAAGGGATTTTGAGGAGCAAGTCCATAATTTCCTTATGCTAATATCAAGTGGATTGGGTGTGAAATAAGACGTGCAGCATACAAAATTGAGCCATAGTTAGAATAGACTGTTAGATTCTACTACACCCATACCCCAGGGTCAAAATGTCTTACTAAAAAGCATAGATTTACTATAATCTTATCAAACAGTTACCATAATCCCATCAACCAGTGATATATTGCCTTTATAAATCAGGGCATTGAGTATACAAGTTGGGATGTAATGTTAAAATTGTACAAGGCATTGGTGAGACTAATTTTGGAGTATGGTGTACAATTTTGGTCGCCCAATTATAGGAAGGATGTCAACAAAATAGAGAGTACAGAGGAGATTTACTAGAATGTTGCCTGGGTTTCAGCAACTAAGTTACAGAGAAAGGTTGAATAAGTTAGGTCTTTATTCTTTGGAGCGCAGAAGGTTAAGGGGGGACTTGATAGAGGTCTTTAAAATGATGAGAGGGATAGACAGAGTTGACGTGGATAAGCTTTTCCCATTGAGAGTAGGGAAGTTTCAAACAAGAGGACATGACTTCAGAATTAAGGGACAGAAGTTTAGGGGTAACATGAGGGGGAACCTCTTTACTCAAAGAGTGGTAGCTGTGTGGAATGAGCTTCATAGAAACAAAGAAATTAGGTGCAGGAGTAGGCCATTCGGCCCTTCGAGCCTGCACCGCCATTCAATATGATCATGGCTGATCATCCAACTCAGTATCCCGTACCTGCCTTCTCTCCATACCCTCTGATCCCCTTAGCCACAAGGGCCACATCTAACTCCCTCTTAAATATAGCCAATGAACTGGCCTCGACTACCCACTGTGGCAGGGAGTTCCAGAGATTCACCACTCTCTGTGTGAAAAAAGTTCTTCTCATCTCGGTTTTAAAGGATTTCCCCCTTATCCTTAAGCTGTGACCCCTTGTCCTGGACTTCCCCAACATCGGGAGCAATCTTCCTGCATCTAGCCTGTCCAACCCCTTAAGAATTTTGTAAGTTTCTATAAGATCCCCTCTCAATCTCCTAAATTCTAGAGAGTATAAACCAAGTCTATCCAGTCTTTCTTCATAAGACAGTCCTGACATCCCAGGAATCAGTCTGGTGAACCTTCTCTGCACTCCCTCTATGGCAATAATGTCCTTCCTCAGATTTGGAGACCAAAACTGTACGCAATACTCCAGGTGTGGTCTCACCAAGACCCTGTACAACTGCAGTAGAACCTCCCTGCTCCTATACTCAAATCCTTTTGCTATGAAAGCTAACATACCATTCGCTTTCTTTACTGCCTGCTGCACCTGCATGCCCACTTTCAATGACTGGTGTACCATGACACCCAGGTCTCGCTGCATCTCCCCTTTTCCTAGTCGGCCACCATTTAGATAATAGTCTGCTTTCCTGTTTTTGCCACCAAAATGGATAACCTCACATTTATCCACATTATACTGCATCTGCCAAACATTTGCCCACTCACCCAGCCTATCCAAGTCACCTTGCAGTCTCCTAGCATCCTCCTCACAGCTAACACTGCCCCCCAGCTTCGTGTCATCCGCAAACTTGGAGATATTGCCTTCAATTCCCTCATCTAGATCATTAATATATATTGTAAATAGCTGGGGTCCCAGCACTGAGCCTTGCGGTACCCCACTAGTCACTGCCTGCCATTGTGAAAAGGACCCGTTTACTCCTACTCTTTGCTTCCTGTTTGCCAGCCAGTTCTCTATCCACATCAATACTGAACCCCCAATGCCGTGTGCTTTAAGTTTGTAAACTAATCTCTTATGTGGGACCTTGTCGAAAGCCTTCTGGAAGTCCAGATACACCACATCCACTGGTTCTAGTTACACCTATCCACGCTACTAGTTACATCCTCGAAAAATTCTATAAGATTCGTCAGACATGATTTACCTTTTGTAAATCCATGCTGACTTTGTCTAATGATTTCACCACTTTCTAAATGTGCTGCTATCCCATCTTTAATAACTGACTCTAGCAGTTTCCCCACTACCGATGTTAGACTAACTGGTCTGTAATTCCCCGTTTTCTCTCTCCCTCCCTTCTTAAAAAGTGGGGTTACATTTGCTACCCGCCAATCCTCAGGAACTACTCCAGAATCTAAAGAGTTTTGAAAGATTATTACTAATGCATCCACTATTTCTGGAGCTACTTCCTTAAGTACTCTGGGATGCAGCCTATCTGGCCCTGGGGATTTATCGGCCTTTAATCCATTTAATTTACCCAACACCACTTCCCGGCTAACCTGGATTTCACTCAATTCCTCCAACTCCTTTGACCCGCGGTCCCCTGCTATCTCCGGCATATTATTTATGTCTTCCTTAGTGAAGACAGAACCAAAGTAGTTATTCAATTGGTCCGCCATATCCTTGTTCCCCATGATCAACTCACCCGTTTCTGACTGCAAGGGACCTACATTTGTTTTAACTAATCTCTTTCTTTTCACATATCTATAAAAACTTTTGCAGTCAGTTTTTATGTTCCCTGCCAGTTTTCTTTCATAATCTATTTTTCCTTTCCTAATTAAGCCCTTTGTCCTCCTCTGCTGGTCTCTGAATTTCTCCCAGTCCTCCGGTATGCTGCTTTTTCTGGCTAATTTGTACGCATCATCCTTCGCTTTGATACTATCCCTGATTTCCCTTGTTATCCACGGATGCACTACCTTCCCTGATTTATTCTTTTGCCAAACTGGGATGAACAATTTTTGTAGTTCATCCATGCAGTCTTTAAATGTCTTCCATTGCATATCCACCGTTAACCCTTTTAGAATTAATTGCCAGTCAATCTTGGCCAATTCACGTCTCATACCCTCAAAGTTACCTTTCTTTAAGTTCAGAACCATTGTTTCTGAATTAACAATGTCACTCTCCATCCTAATGAAGAACTCAACCATATTATGGTCACTCTTGCCCAAGGGGGCACGTACAACAAGACTGCTAACTAACCCTTCCTCATTACTCAATACCCAGTCTAAAATAGCCTGCTCTCTCGTTGGTTCCTCTACATGTTGATTTAGATAACTATCCCGCATACATTCCAAAAAATCCTCTTCCTCAGCACCCCTGCCAATTTGATTCACCCAATCTATATGTAGATTGAAGTCACCCATTATAACGGTTTTGCCTTTGTCGCACGCATTTCTAATTTCCTGTTTGATACCATCTCCAACTTCACTACTACTGTTAGGTGGCCTGTACACAACACCCACCAGCGTTTTCTGCCCCTTAGTGTTTCGCAGCTCTACCCATACCGATTCCACATCCTGCAAACTAATGTCCTTCCTTTCCATTGCGTTAATCTCCTCTCTAATCAGCAACGTTACCCCACCTCCTTTTCCTTTCTCTCTATCCCTCCTGAATATTGAATATCCCTGGATGTTCAGCTCCCAGCCTTGGTCACCCTGGAGCCATGTCTCCGTGATCCCAACTATATCATAGTCATTAATAGCTATCTGCACATTCAACTCATCCACCTTATTACGAATGCTCCTTGCATTGAGACACAAAGCCTTCAGGCTTGTTTTTACAACACTCTTACCCCTTATACAATTTTGTTGAAAAGTGGCCCTTTTTGATTTTTGCCCTGGATTTTCCGGCCTGCCACTTTTACTTTTCACCTTGCTACCTATTGCTTCTACCCTCATTTTACACCCCTCTGTCTCTACGCTCACACATTTAAGAAACCCTTTCCCTTTAACTCCATCCTCCACTAGCCCATTCGACACCCCATCCCCCTTATTCAGTTTAAAACCACCCGTGTAGCAGTGGCAAACCTGCCTGCCAGAATGCTGGTCCCACACCTGTTAAGATGCAATCCGTCCCTTTTGTACAGTTCCCCTTTACCCCAAAACAGATCCCAATGATCTAAGAATCTAAATCCCTGCCCCGTGCACCAGTTCCTCAGCCACACGTTCAGGTCCCGTATCTCCCTGTTCCTGCTCTCGCCAGCACGAGGAACTGGAAGCAAACCGGAGATAACAACCCTGGAGGTCCTGCTTTTCAGCATTTTTCCGAGCTCTCCAGTGGAAGTGGTGGAGGCAGGTTCGATTTTATCATTTAAAAATAAATTTGATAGGTATGAGGATGGGAAAGGAATGGCGGGTTATGGTCTGAGTGCAGGTAGATGGGACTAGGGGAAAATAAGTGTTCGGCACGGACTTGTAGGGCTGAGATGGCCTGTTTCCGTGCTGTAATTGTTATATGGTTATATATGGTAATATATATTGCGACCCATTTTTTCTTTGCTAAATAATTCTTCCTACACTTTTACTCGTGGTCTATTTGTAAGCAGATTTTTCCCCCCAGACAATCAAGAGCAAAGAGCCGCGACAATCAAGAGCAAAGAGCCGCTCTGGACAGCTGCCAACTCAAAATCATGTGGATTATGGACTATGGCACAAACCTATGTGCTATGTAAATTTGCTCAGTTAACCTCAACAAACAGGATAGTTAACAAGAAATGTATCGCTGTTCAACAACAAATAGCACAGGATTAATGTAACCTTCCAATTTCTTGCTATCTCCACAGAACCATGCAGCCCAATCCATATTCTTGATTCCCGATGGAAATTCCTTGCTAATTTCAGCCTTATTTCCCACCCCACTTCAAGTTCTGCATGAAGGCAAAAGTCATGCTCCAATTGACCACGCATCCTTCCACGAGCCCATCATTCACAATGCTCTCCTCCACCATCCCCACAATGTGAACATCAATCTCCTGTCTGAAGGGGCGTCCTGAACTGAAACATCTATCCACGTTCTCCAGAGAGGCTGTCTGATCTACTGAGTTACACCAGTGCTTTGATGTTGTCAACCAGCGAATACAGTTCCATGGTTCTCTCATCCTCTCTATTCTCACACTGACATCCAGTTTTGCAATAGTTAACTAGTCAGGACCTCTAGCAACATACCCTATCACCACATCCACAATTATCAAGTGCTAAACCTTCAGCTATCTTCACAAATTTAATTACCAGTGATTTGACTGCTCTCACCTCTCAACCATTTCCTTGCCTCGTTACTCCAATGCTGAGTAAAATCCTCTAGCTAAACAGTAGGAAAATTAAATGCATTATTTTCAACAGCAACTCTCCTTCCGATATCTGTCTCCACCCAAATCAGGCAACTCAAAGTACCAGTAATCTACAAAACTTAAATGATCTTCTCCACATTGGAGAAACCAAATACAGATCAGGTGATTGCCCTCAGGACAAACCCTGAGCTACCTGCTGTCTGCTACTTAAATTCTTTATCCACTCTGTTTAGTGGCTTCTTGCAGACACCCAATGCAGGTTTGTGGAATGGCGCTCATCTACTTGGGCATGTTACAGTCTCAACATTAAATTCTACAATTTCAGGTAACTTGATTCAACTCTATCAGTCATCCAAGATAGGTCTCGACCTGAAACATCACATATTCCTATTCTCCAGAGATGCTGCCTGGCCTGCTGAGTTACATCAGCACTTTGTCCATCATCCATGTGTGATAATTGCTCATTGTTTATACTTCATTTTTTCTCTCTTGGAGTGGAGGACATAGCCAACATGATCTACTGGGCTTGCTCTCCAGTTCTGCAGTTTGCAGCTGCCACATCCTTCTGTGTTCTCAGACTCTAACTGCTCCCATTCACTCACTGACTAGATAACACTGTTCAAAACACAAAATACTTGAGTAACTTAATACTTGAGCAGGTCAGGCAGTATCTGTGGAGGGAATGAACAGGTGACATTTCAGGTTGGGACCGTTCTTCAATTTTGTTTACCATTTATCCCCAAGGTCACCTCAGTCTTACACTAGGATAGACATCCCCTCCCCCATATCTGCAGCTTTCCAAGCATCTTATTTCTTTTTTTTACTTTTGATTAAAGGTCTCCAACCTGAAACATTGGTTGATTTTTCCTCCCACAAATGCAGCCTCATTTGCTGAGTACTTCATGCATTTTTTTGTTTCAGATTTCCAATATCTACAGTTTTCATTTTCTCAAATAATTGAAATTGATCTGCATTGAACTCCTCACATTATTTCCATCAGCACATGTCCAACCCAGTGTCCACCCTTCTCACAAATTCAGCACACAAGTATTTAATTCCATTAAAGTGGCAACACACATATTAAGGGCAGTAAAGAAAGCACCTGACATGCCTGCTTTCATTGGTCAGAGCATGGAAGACAAGAATTGTAATATAATTGTATAAGACATCAGTGAGACCACACTGTAGAGTTCTGTGGAAATTTACAGTTGCCCCGCTACAGGAAGGATGTCATTAAACAGGAAGGAATGCAGAAAAGATTCACAAAGATATTACTGAGACTAGGGTGCTGAAATGATATGGGAAGAATGGAGAGTGGTAAAGTTTTCCTTGGAGCATAGGACACTGAGAGATGACGTTGGGGGTCTATAAAATTCATGAGGGATACGAAAAATCATGACGGCGAATGTTCGGTCTTCATCACAGGATTGGTTTTTCCATCTCCCAGAGTCTAAACTAGAGGAAATAAGTTTAAGGAGAAAGGGAAAAGTTTGAAAGGGGACTCAATGGGCAATGTTTTCCACCAAGAGTTGTGGCTATATGGATTGAGCTGCCAGAAGAAGTGGTAGAAGTAAGTACAATTACAACACAAAAAATATTTGGATAGCTACACAGGCAGGAAAATATTAGAGGAATAGAGGCCAAATGCAAGCAAGTAAGACGAGTTCAGGTAGGCAAATTAGTCTGCATAGACTGGTTGGTGAGAAAAGCCCATTTCTGTGTTGTATAACTATGACAAACCATAATGCAACTCAAACTTCAAATAGGCCACATTTGGTTCTGGTCACATTACAGGGAAGATGTGGAAGCTTTTGAGATGGTGCAAAGGACGATAGACAATAGACATAGACAACAGACAATAGACGCAGGAGTAGGCCATTCGGCCCTTCGAGCCAGCACCGCCATTCAAGGCTGATAATCCCCAATCAGTACCCCGTTCCTGACTTCTCCCCATATCCCCATGACTCCGCTATCTTTAAGAGCCCTATCTCGCTCTCTCTTGAAAGTATCCAGAGAACCGGCCTCCACCGTCCTCTGAGGCAGAGAGGAATATAGAAGCATATAAAATTATGAGAGACATAGATTGGGTAAATAGTGGGAACCATTTCCCCAGGGTGGAAATATCCAACACTCGAGGGCAAGAGTAACACTACAAAGTAAGAGGGGAACGTTTAATGGAGATGTGAGGAGCAAGTATTGATTTTTAAACAGTGGTGGGGCCTGTAACACATTGCCTTGAGTGGTACTTGAGTCAGATACAATAGCGGCATACAAGAGGCTTGTGGATAGGCACATGGAAGCGCAAAGAATAGCATGGATAGATATTGTCAATTTAACTAGACATGTTCTGCACAAACATTGTGGCAAAGGACCCATTCCTGTGCTGGACTGTTTCATGTTCTATATACTATGTTCAGGGCGATGTGCAGTTCAAATTTGATTGGCACAAACATCTTGGTTGGCACAGGCATCACGGGCCAAACAATCTGTTCCTTTACTGTACTGTTCTATGTTCTAGTGTGCAAACGTCAGCTGTTCAAAGACCGCCCAATGCTGTACAGTCCAGGAAAATTTAATTGAAAGAAGATGTTGATACTAAATCATGATTTACACCAACATTACCTCTGCCCCAAGTGCAGTGAGAGTTTCAATCAACACAGCAGTTTGAACAGTCATGTGAAGACAGCCTGCGATTCGAGCCCCTTTGAGTGGTTTTGAATCTTGATGCATCTTCCTCATCATCATCAGGCCAGGCATCTCATTTTCGGCAATCTCAATTGCTTTCCGACCCCATTCAGCCAAACTAATGTCAGCTTTAATGCAGAGAAACAAGAATCAGAAAAATCAACAAAATGACATTGATAAAAAAAACATTCAAAGCAGCTCAGGAGAAGCAACAAAACTATGAACCTACAAATTAGCTACCACCCCACAAAAGGCTCCTGGAACTAGACATGACAAGCACACTGGCACCATCATTTCCAGCATCTTAAGATGTGACTTTAATAAATTATTGCCGACCACCCTCCAATAAGCTTATGAAACTGTTTGAAGACTGGCGATGAAGGCAAACTGCAATAGATCAAGAATGTCATGGGGGGGGTGGGCACGTGCACCATGAGCACCCTCTCTAGGCACATGTCAAAGCCACTGGACAGGAGTCATTAAGGCGTGCTACCATCTTATTTTGGAACAAAGATGATTGTTGTCTTAAAGGAGGTGGGAATGTTAGAACGGGGTAGAAAGAGGTTAAAGATGTCAGAGTACTCTGGTCAGCTGGTCTGCAAAGGATCCAAGGACCTCTTCCTGCAAATAATCTCCCCCAATAAAGCTCTGGAAATTATTCGAGTCTTAAGAAGGATCCCAACATGAAACAGTCCCTATCCATGTTTTCCGGAGATGCTGCTCGACCCAGAGTAACTCCAGCACCTTTTTGTAAACCAGCTTCTGCAGTGTCTTCTATCTACAACCTCTGAAAGTTCATGCCTAAAGCTAACAAAATTGCCTGCTGCAGTTTAGGATTTTAACTTGTGGACCAGCCCTATCCTTCTCCACAACTATTTTAATAGAATTATGGTAACTTGCCCCAAGCAGCTCCACCACTAACCTCAGTCCTCTGCCTTGCCTTACTTCCCAAGAGGAGTTGTTTTTCTCCTTCTCTAGTTGTGTCATTTATATGTTGATTGAGAAACTTGCCCTGATCAAATTTAAATTCCAACCCAACCTAATCCTCATGCCATTGCAGCTCTGGAAAATTAAAATCCATACTATGATAACCCCATTCTCGCAGCTGTCTGACCTGCCTAGATATTTGCGACAATTCTCAGATCTGCCTCATTATTGCTTTAGGTCCCACCTTCAGACATACTAGTTTAAACTTTGAATATATGCAAATCTCTGTGCCAGCACACTGGCCCCTTCTAGTTGTAGTTATTTACATCCCTTACACTTCAAACACAGCACTTTGCACTCAAACATTGGTATATACCATAGTAAATTGTGACAATGCTACATTTTACAACGCTCATGCGGCTCTAACTGTTCAGGAGGATACAATCTGCTGTCCTTACTGGTCTGACACAGCAACCCTTAAATGCACTCTCGCATGATCCAGAAGGTCACTTTAGTAGACCACCATCTTGATGATTAAAGGGCAATAAAAGCTGGGCTAGCTAGGTAATGGTCAGATACTTTTTCAATGCTTCAGCGGATGAGAATTATTTGTTGAACCACTTCTGCTGCCTTTGTGAAATGAGACAGAATTCAATTATGTCATTATGGAACTGAACCATAGCAAATTACCTCAATTTTATGCATGTTGCTTGACAACTACACTTTTGACCCTTTATTATCTTTTAACACAATTATCCCTCTTCCCCTATAACAGGTTTTTTTATGTGGCCTTCATCTACTTTAATCATTATAAAACTTGTTTCTTGAACTATGATCGTAATATAACAACCATTTCTCCCTCCCTAAGATTGTCAAGTATATCCAACATCTGCTGCATTTGACTATGTTAAAATATTGCACACCAACTTTACTGGCATGTGTAGGTAACAGACTTGTGGCACCAGCATGATTGAGTGACTGTCCTTGTCAGAGTGACTTTGCAATAACCATTATCAAATTCCGTTGAATACCTTTTTTTGAACTGCAAGTTATTGAACTTCAAACATGGGAAAGCAAAGGGAGGCAAGCAATGCCACCAATAACAAAGTTAGCCAAGTTTGTTTAACGTTCTGATGACAGGATACAAAAATACAACATCAGCAGCTTTTAACTAGACTTGCGTCATTCAAAGTGTACAGAAACTAATGCAGAGTTGATTCTACTGGCTTCGCCACTGATGAAAACCCATTTTCCAGAGTTGCAACTGCCTGGAAAGCCTCATTCTCTGTAAGGAAATTCCAGGAACTGGCATTTGAAGAATAAACTTTGTTATACCAAATCTTTCATGACCTTCGGACACCAAATGAGTCACTGAAAGTATTCTAACACAAAATAACTTTCATTTTCAACAATCAAATCTCTTCAAGAGTAGGAGGATATCAGCTTTAGAACCAGTCAGTAATGTCCAGAGAGAGGTAAATATCTATTTTAAAAATGACGATTAAAACCACAGACCAAGATCTGGATGCCTGGATTGAGAAACAAAGGACCTGGACACCAGAAAATACTGATTGACCATGTAGGCTGTGGGACGAGCATCGAAAATGTGACTAGAATTTAACTTTTGTGACCCATGTTTGGGAACTTGATATTTGGCACAGATTTTGATTAAATATAATTGAGAAGGAAGTCATAACTTGTCAGTGCCAAAAGTTGCATTTTAATTAATTAAGCTAATTAGAAAACGAGATCGAAAAAGTAAGCGCCATCTAATGCTCATATTACTCAATGGGGAGCCTAATTCCATGCTGCTGTCTATTTAAACCATATATTATACCATATATATATATATCATGACTTGCGAATATGACTGGAGTTATATATAATCATATTATACAAAAATAATATAATGAATATAATTGTGAGTGTATTTTGAATGAGACTGCCAGAGGTCCGACTCCTGAACCCGCCTAATTAATGGGCGAGGGCAGTTCCTGTGGATTCCCCCATTTACTGAACCCCACTGACTGCCAGTGGGCAGAGTGGGGGTCACAGCCATAGTGGGACTGGGGCAGTGCCAGGCTGGGGGAAGGCTAAGGAATCTTCCAGTGAGAGGAAAATGCCTAACCAGCCCCCCCCCCCCTCCAGAGCTGGCCACGGCTGGAGCTGGAGCCGAATTGGGACCGGCTACAGGCTCCGTACGTGCGGCCGCTCAGCACGTCCACCTCGGCCAGCATGCCCTTCTGGATCATCATAGCGATGATGGTGGGGAGCATGCTGCCCAGGCCGCCTTCAGCACCCCCAATAGCACCGGCTCAGTCAGTCTGCCCGCTAACAAAATTATTAGCAAGCATTAGCTTTATTCCTTCGAAACCTTGCTATTGTTTTGATGTAATTAGGAGGCAGCCATGATCCCAGAGTGCTCACTGCCTAGCTACCATGAAACAAAGCCTGTGATTGGTCAATTGGCGCCCGATGCAATGCCAAGCATGCATTGATTGAACAATTACTCGGAAAATTGGAGCTTTTCCTCATATTTTTAAAAAAATGTGCAGGTTTTGTTCTTGACGAGGTTCAGGAATGACTTCTATAATATTTTTACACAATATGTTAAAAATTCAAGTATTCCAGGCAATTCAAGAACCAGGGGCCAGTCTTAGAATAAAGGGGTCATTTAAGACTGAGGTGAGAAAAACTTTTTCACCCAGCGAGTTGTGAATTTATGGAATTCCCTGCCAGAGGGCAGTGGAGGCTAAGTCACTGGATGGATTTAAGAGAGAGTTACATAGAGCTCTAGGGGTTAGTGGAGTCAAGGGATATGGGGAGAAGGCAGGCACGGGTTATTGATAGAGAATGATCAGCCATGATCACAATGGCTCGAAGGTCCGAATGGCCTCCTCCTGCACCCATTTTCTATGTTTCTATTCAAGATTTGGGTCACAAACTTAAAACGAAAAAGCACCTAGGCCCACAGCCTAATGTAAATAACCATGCGTTCTACCATTTGATACTGTCTTGAAAAGTAACTCAGTTGCTGAAACAGATTAGCCTGCCCCATGCGTGGCTTGGATTATCAGTAAGATTGTTACAGGAACAAATCTCAGGATTTCCTAATTTGCTTTAGTCAAGTACTACTTGAACTCTGTAAGAAGGAGCTGCAGACGCTGGTTTCACAAAAAACAAAATGCTGAAGATGTGAGAGACACAGCATCTGTGTAAAAAGCTGACAAATTATCCAGATGACTGCTGGCATTCCAGGGTTGTAACAATTTAGTGGTTGAGTTACCAAAATGGCCACCGGAGGACTGGTGCATTGATCCAGAAATTATATTTCAAAACCACTCATCATAGGAGAAATGTGAATTCAAATACATAAATCTGGAATTAAAAAATAGTTGCAGTAACAGTAATCAAATGGGTATAATCAACATTCTATTGACATGTTGACTGCAAGGAAATAAATCTGCCCAGCTTACTCTGTCCATTTAGCTGATCATCAGCTCTACATCCAACTTTAGGGCTGGATGTTATCTGCCATCTGTTGCTCAAAGGCAGTAAGGGATGAACGAAATATTCCGGCAATGTACACATTAGCTTGCGGTATTAATTTTCTCTCTCCAAAATACTGCTTCACCTGCTGACTATTTCTATTCCTATACAGGTACACAACCTTTTATCCGAAAGCCTTGGGACCAGACACTTCTCAGATTTCGGAATGGAAGATTTTTAGCGTAGATTAGGTAGGTAGCGCGGGCGGCTTGAAAAGTCTGGAGCGGCTGCCTCCTCCCCGGAGACCGGGGAATCATTGTAAATCATTGCTTAAATGTTAGTCAGTTAGTTTGGAGGGATTTTATGTGGTGGGGGGGAGGGTGAAGGGGGAAACTTTAATTCTTAGTCCCCTACCTGGTCGGAAACGCGGGGAGCGGGCAATGCCTCACCGGGTCGCCGTGCAGTAATCTCCGGAGCGCTGTGGCCGCCGACTCCCAACATCGTGGAGCTGGGGCTGCGGGTGTCCGGCGCCGGTTGGAGCTCCGACCCCCGCGAACTCTACCCCTGGCTGCGCGCCGCTCCAAATCCAGCGCCGCCCGCGGCCAGACTCCCGCAGCCCGAGCTCCGCGATGTTGGGAGTCGGCGGCCACAGCGCTGGGATACCAGCGGGGAGCGGGCAATGCCTTACCGGGTCGCCGTGCGGTAAGCTCTGGAGCGCTGTGGCCGCCGACTCCCAACATCGCGGAGCTGGGGCTGCGGGCGACGCTGGATTTGGTGAGCCGCGCAGCCAGGGGTAGAGTTGCCGGGGTCGGAGCTACAACCAGCGCCGCCCGCGGCCGGACGCCCGCAGCCCCAGCTCCGCGATGTTGGGAGTCGGCGGCCACAGCGCTCCGGAGCTTACTGCACGGCAACCCGGTAAGGCATTGCCCGCTCCTCGCCTCTCCGACCAGGTAGGGGACTAAGAATTAAAGTTTCCCCCTTCACCCCCCCCCCCCCCCTTCACATAAAAGCCCTCCAAACTAACTGACTAACATTTAAGCAATGATTTACAGATGTTTAAGTGTCTCCCCGGTCTCCAGGGAGGAGGCAGCCGCTACAGTAGTACAGACCTGGGTTGACCGTGGGTTGTTTCGGGTCAAGTTTGGCGCCAAACGCGAGCTTTGGTGTGCAGACGACATTCTGGAAAAAATGTCCGGTTTTCGGAGCTTTTCGGTTTCCGGAACTCCGGATAAAAGGTTGTGCACCTGTATAACTCATGTCTAGTACCACATTTTTGGCTTCAGGGTGAATATCTCACAATTATTGACTAGATAGGTATTCAGTGACAACCAATAGTTGTACTTTTGATATAAACCGAGTGGTAGAATTAAAGCTAAGTAATATTGGGAACGTCTTCAGTGACTTGGAGTTTAAGTTCACCCTCTATGTTCCCGTTAGGAAACCAAAATGCAGTGTGAAACATGGCCATGAGAATACCAACAGCTGTCTAAAACAGACAGATTAACACATCTTGGAGAAGAGCCAATAATAGAAATTCTCAAAGTAAAATATGCATGTTACATTAAACTCCATAATGTTGATCATTTTATTAAGGTAAATAATATTTAACAAATTTGTTGGTATTCTTTGAGGATGAAGCCAGTAGTCTTAGAGGGAAACTGGCAAAGTATTGCATTTGGATTTCCAGAAGTCAATTACAAGGTACCATAAAATGCAAAGTACTAGAGCTCCTGCTGCTCAAGTGAGTTGACACGGATAGAAGATGGCAGGGAAGATCAATCATGATCTGGATATAATGTTGAGGCTCTATAAGATGCTGGTAAGGCAGTATTTGGAATATTGTGAGCAATTATCCGAGGATGGATGTGCCGGCTTTGGAGAGGGTCCAGAGGAGGTTTACAAGAACGATCCCAGGAATTAGTAGGTTAACCTACGATGAGCATTTGTCGGCACTGGGCCTATACTCGCTGGAGGATAGAAGAATGAGGGAGAGCTCATATCCAGAATAGTGAAAGGCTTGGAGAGAGTGGATGTGGAGAGGATGTTTCCACTAGTGGGAGAGTCTAGGACTAGAGATCATAGCCTCATAATTAAAGGACGTTCTTTTAGGAAGGAGATAGATGAGGAGAATTTTCTTTAGTCAGAGGGTGGCGAATCTGTAGAATGCTTTGCCACAGAAGGCCGTGGAGGCCAAGTCAGTGGATATTTTTAAGGCAGATAGATTCTCGATTAGTACGGGTGTCAGAGGTTATGGGGAGAAGGCAGGAGAATGGGGTTAGAAGAACGGGGTTAGAGATGGATCAGCCATCAATGAATGGCGGAGCTGGCTTGATGGGCTGAATGGCCTTATTCTACTCCTATTCCATACGACCAGTTGTACAGTGGACAGGCTTGTGGCAGCAAGTAGCCTGCCAGTCTCATTGCAATTAGTAAGCTCACCAGTGCTCTTTCTTCTTAATAATGTTCCAAACAGTTGATTTTGGTAAGCCTAAGGTTTGGCTGATATCTCTAACAGTTTTATTCTTGTTTCTCAGTCTCAAAAATGGCTTCTTTGACTTTAATTGGTGCAACTTTGGTCCTCATGTTGATAAACAGCAATAAAAGTTTTCAACGGTGATAGACTAGTTGCTGAGAGCTCTCTTATACCTGCATTAAGGAGGCAATTAAACACACCTGAGCAATTACAAACACCTGTGAAGCTTTTTGTCCCAAACATTATGGCTACCTTAAATGGGAGGACTATGTATAAACACTGGTGTAATTTCTACATGGTGAAACCAAAATGTATAAAAATAGCCTTTATTAAAATCTGACAATGTGCACTTTAACCACATGTGATTTTTTCTATTACAAATCTCAAATTGTGGAGTACGGAGGCAAATAAATAAATGGCGGGTCTTTGTCCCAAACATTATGGAGGGCACTGTGTGTAATCAAGTGACGAGCCTGGGATTGACTGTGCAAAAACAGATTCAGGCAGTCAGGAGCAAAGCACTTGCCATACCAAGCTGGGATACACCCTGTCAGAATACTTTCTATAGTGTATCTGTTGAAATGCAAGATTTTTCATGGGCATGCCAACTACATTCTCATCAAATCGTTTTTAATTTCGGCACCAAACGGGGGAAATAGCACTTCTCACTGAAGCACACCAGCCTCCAACCTGCAAAGCAACTCCGCACTACCTCCCTCTGACATATTCCACCATGCCCATTTTGTAGCCAATGGGCTACCTCACCCTGACCACCCTGAAGCAATGACTTCTACTCCTATTTGTTTGTGCTTGTGAAAATAAACAGGCTTTTACCAGGTTGGAAGTATATAACAGTAGAATGTTCGAGGATCAGGTATTGGCTCTCAACTCTTTACATTAACGACTCAGAAGTTCAACAGACCCAAGTTTGCCTGGGAACGTGCAAAGTCATGCATATCGGCAAGTCAAATCGAAGGCCCAGTAATATCTAAATGGAAAAAAATTGCTCATGCATGAAGTAGAGAGAGATCTAGGTAAAATATGTTACGTGCAGCAGGTGGCTGGGAAGACAAATTGGTCTTTATTACAAGGGGGTTATGGTTTAGAAGTTATCAATACTGCTATAATTGTAAAGGATGTTATTATAGACAATAGGTGCAGGAGTAGGCCATTTGGCCCTTCGAGCCAGCACCACCATTCAATGTGATCATGGCTGATCATCCCCAATCAGTACCCCGTTCCTGTCTTCTCCCCCATATCCCCTGACTCCACTATCTAGCTCTCTTCAAAGCATCCAGAGAACCTGTCTCCACCGCCCTCTGAGGCAGAGAATTCCACAGACTCACCACTCTCTGTGAGAAAAAGTGTCCTCGTCTCCGTTCTAATTGGCTTACTCCTTATTCTTAAACTGTGGCCCCTGGTTCTGGACTCCCCCAACATCGGGAACATGTTTCCTGCCTCTAGCGTGTCCAAGCCCTTAACAATCTTATATGTTTCAATGAGATACCCTCTCATCCTTCTAAACTCCAGAGTGTACAAGCCCAGCTGCTCCATTAGACCAGAGATACACAAAATCTCTAGAGAGAAGGAATGGGTGACGTTTCGGGTTGAGACCCTTGTTGACCCGAAACGTCACTCATTCTTTCTCTCCAGAGATGCTGCCTGTCCGGCTGACTTAGTCCAGCATTTTGTGTCTATCTTCAGTTTAAACCAGCATCTGCAGTTCTTTCCTACATATGTTGTTAGACAATAAGCATTAGGTGCAGGAGTAGGCCATTCGGCCCTTCGAGCCAGGACCGCCATTCAATGTGTGATCATGGCTGATCATCCCCAATCAATAACCAGTTCCTGCCATCTCCCCATATCCCCATGACTCCGCTATTTTTAAGAGCCCTATCTAGCTCTCTCTTGAAAGCATCCAGAAAACCTGTCTCCACCGCCCTCTGAGGCAGAGAATTCCACAGACTCACCACTCTCTGTGAGAAAATGTGTTTCCTCGTCTCCGTTCTAAATGGCTTACTCCTTATTCTTAAACTGTGGCCCCTGGTTCTGGACTCCCCCAACACCGGGAACATGTTTCCTGCCTCTAGCGTGTCCAAGCCCTTAACAATCTCACATGTTTCAATGAGATACCCTCTCATCCTTCAAAACGCCAGAGAACTGGAGAACTAGGCATGCTTTTGGACCGTTTATTTAAGAAGATGGTTACCCTTAAGGAAGACCAAACAAAATCCATTGGTAATCCACCCACACGCCACTCGAGGTTGGCTTTACAATCATTGGAGTTTGGAAGAAGGTGAGCTTATTGAAACAAGATCTCAAAGGGGTTAAACAGGGTAGATGTCAAAATGATTCCAGTCACCGTCGGTAGCTAGTCTTTGGAATTCTCCACAACGGATGGATGTGGAGGCCAGATTGTTGGTGAGTATTAAAAGAGAATTCTTGAACCTTGTGGAATTTAGTGCCGTGCAAAATTAGCACAAGGAGGAGGAGAGAGTTAAGGCCTGGAGCAGATCAGCAATGAACATTTTGAATTGTAGGGCAGGCTCAAGGAGTTTCCTTGTGTTCGGTGATCCTTTGGGATTATCATGTGATAAACCTGCATAAATCACAGATTGCGCTTCAGCTGGTAGCTGGTATTCAATTCGAGACAAAATGCAGGAAACTTTTTAGCCACTGTGCAGAGAGGATGTGGAAACTCAATGACAATGCATGAACATCTACTGTAGATAATATTCCTCTTGCTCCCCACTCTCAGCACTCACCAGCCCTGACTTTAACACCATCATGCTCCCCAACCCCAGCAATCACCAGCGATGTTCACAAAATACTAGAGTAACTCAGTGGGACAGGCAGGGTCTCTGGAGAGAGGGGATGGGTGACGTTTTGGGTCGAGACCCTTCTTCAGACTGAGTCAGGGGAGAGGGCGTCTATGGAGGGAGAATGTATGAAAAGGACAGATCCAAGCAGCCCCAGCCTGCACCACTCACCAGCCCTGACCTCAACACCATCATGTTTCCCACTAACAGCAGCCCTGAAGCTGTCCAAACCTGCACCCCACTCTCAGCACTCACTGACCGTGCTCATCGCACCCGTGCACTCAGCCGGACCCTCTACCGCTCCCGACCCGGGACTCGCCGGCCCCGAGTCTCCCTTCCTCCTGCAGCTGCTCGGCGCTGCCGCTCTCCCCTTGCCGACAACGACACGCGGTAGAGAGCCGGCAAGGGGCGAGCAGAGTGCCGGGGGCTGTGGGGGAGCAGGGTGCCGGGGCTGTGGGGGGGGGGGGGGAGCTGAGTGCCGGAGCCGGTTGTGGGGGAGCTGGGTGCCGGGGCAGCGCCGGCGGCTGTGGGGGAGCAGAGTGCCGGGGGCGGCTGTGGGGGAGCTGGGTGCCGGGGCAGTGCCGGGGCCGGTTGTGGGGGAGCAGAGTGCCGGGGGCTGTGGGAGAGCAGGGTGCCGGGGCCGGCTGTGGGAGAGCAGAGTGCCGGGGCCGGCATCACTTACCGACTTTGTGCGGCAGCTTGTCGGCCATGGCGAGCAGGTGGCGCTTCTAGACGTCTTGACTTGACGCGCGCGCGCGGAGAGGTGGCGTAAGCGCGGACGCGCGTTTATAACCACCGCTCATTAGCATAAAGCCCCCACAATCCACAGCGGTGGCGGGCCTTACTATTGGCCGCGAGACCCGTCCGTCTGGGGGCGTGTGCGAGAGGGCGGGGCGAGAGGTGGTGCTGTGGGAGGTGTGAGGGGAGAGGGCGGGGCTGAGGGCGGGGCTGAGGGAGCGGTGAGGGAAGAGGGCGGGGCTGAGGGCGGGGCTATGGGAGGGGTGATGGGAGAGGGCGGGGCTGAGGGAAGGTGATGGGAGAGGGTGGGGCGAGAGGGCGGGGCTGAGGGAGGGGTGAGGGGAGAGGGTGGGGGAGAGGGAGGTGTGAGGGCGGGGCTGAGGGAGGGGTGAGGGGAGAGCAAAGATGATCGTATCTGCCTCAACCACCAATCATTGCACCAGAATTCACCACACTACAATAAAAGTTGCCCATAATAACTCTTTTAAACTATTCCGCTCTCACCTTAAAACTATGCCCTATGATATTTGATGTTTCCATCCTGGGAAAAAGGGTCCCTATGTGTGCATCTTATCATTTCATATAGGGAGGTTTCACGGCAGTCGGGTCACGACCCATGACCCGTACCGTTGCTACGCTACGCCAAGTGGAGTACACGCGATGAACTGCAGGTAGGCACTTACCATTATTTCCAGCGTAGCGGGCCCGTTAAAACCCGCCGAAATTGTCAATTTTTGCGCTGTAAATAATTATGGAAATCGGGATAAGTGTGAGAGACATTTAGCCTACTTCAGAATTCCAAAAGTGAGGAGAAATGACGGTAGATAGAAGTGAGAGCTGAAGGGACAACAACAGCCAAAGTGCTTGACGAACATTGGCCGTTTGCTCACTGCATTTCATCAACTAAGGCATTATTTGTGTTTTTAATTGATTCCTTTGGCATCTAAAAAGTTTCAGAAGTGATAAATCTGGCTGTAAATTTTTTAAATTGCCCATGGTTCTCAAGTCGGGTTTTACATACAAAAAGAAAACGCCTCTGAAGCAAAATTTACAGCCAGATTTATCACTTCTGAGACTTTTTAGATACCAAAGGAATCATGAAAAAACACAAATAATGCCTTACTGTTGATGAAATGCAGTGAGCAAACGCGATAATTCCCAATATTTCCGATTCCGATATCTGCACGGCCAATGTTTGCCAAGCACTCTAGCTGCTGTTCTCCCTTTAGCTCTAGCTTCTCTTTACCTTCATTTTGCTTCACTTTTGGAATTCTTAAGTTGGGTACATGTCTCTCACACTTATCCCGACTTCCACAATTTTTTACAGCGGACAAATTCAACATTTTGGCTGTTTTTAACAGGTAGAAATGTACGCGTTTCTTGCATTAATAACATATACTGGAAGTTACGGATGTCCTCCAGATGGATTGAGCAGCTCCGTGCGTCAAGCCCTATGACCCAGTGACCTTACGTGCACACCCCCTATACTTCTATAAGGACTCCTTGCAACCTTCAGCACCAGAAAAAACAATCCAAGTCTGTTCAACTGCTCCCTGTGGCTAATATGCCCTAATCCACACATCTATCTATCTCTATCACTAAAAGTCTGATCTTGACCACTTCCTGTTGTTCTGTATATTGATTTTAGAAAAAACGCTGCAACTTACGGCTGTGATTTTTGGCCATCTTACTCAGAGTCCTCCTCCGTTGCGCAGGACAAGAGGATCTCCCATCGATGAAAAATAAAAGTGTTTATTAGTGTTATTAGTGTTTAAAAAATTCTCTCTCCTGAAGGCCACGCCCCTTCGGGAGGGACTATAAAACCCGAAAGTGTTGAGTGCCTCAGTCAGTCTCTGCAAGATGGGGAGAACAAGAGGATCACGTCTCTCAGTCTGAGCTGTGAATAACACAGAACACATGTCTACTAAACTGTGAGTGTGGTTTTACTGACCTTGAGTGCCCTTAAAGTGGTTTGAAAATGAAAATATGGTTGGTTTGAAATAAAGCACAGCAAATGATTGGTGGTGGTTGGTTTGAAATAAAGCACAGCAAATGGTTGGTGGTGGTTGGTTTGAAATGGCAAATGATTAAAAGTCTAAACTTGACAACTTCCTGTTTGCACTGTATATTGATTTTAGATAAAACTTACGGCTGTGATTTTTGGCCATCTTACTCAGTCCCCCTCCACTCATCAGGTGCAGAGGATTCTTCCCCTCAATTAAAAATAAAAGTGTTATTGGTGTTTAAAAATGTTGAGAATCTCTCTCCTGTCAATCATGCCATGAAGGCCATGACCCTTCTGGTGGGTGGGGGGAGGGATTATACAACCCGGAAGTGTGGGTGTGGCTCAGTCTCTGCAAGATGGGGGAGAGAGAGGTCACGACTCTGTCTGAGCTGTGAATCAACTGAACACACTGAATGTCTACTGAACTGTGAGTGTGGTGTTTATGTGGTGTCTTGTGGTGTTTTGTGTGCTTTTATGGTAGTTTCACCCTCCTTGAAATGGTATGAAACTGCATTTGAATTTGGTGGCCTTGCACCCTACATAAAATGGTATGAAACTGCATTTGAATTTGGTGGCCTTGCACCCTGCTTGAAGTGGTATGAAACTGCACTTGAATTTGGTGGCGTTGCACCCTGCTTGTAGTGGTACGAAACTGCACTTGAATTTGGTTGGGGTGGGGGGGGGGTGGGGATAGGGAGGAGGTGTGGAAGGGGAAGGGGGGTGTGGGGGGGAGGGGGAAGGGGGAGGGGGAAGGGGGGAAGGGGGGTGGGGGGTGTGGGAAGGAGGGGGAGGGGGAAGGGGGGAGGGGGGAGGGGAAAGGGGTGGGGGGCGTGTATGGGGGAGGAGAGACTCCACTCAGCGACCACCGGCCACGGCACCACACAGCATCTCCCAACTCCACACAGCGGCTTTCCCGACTCCACACAGCAGCTTTCCCGACTCCACTGTTGCGTACTCAACCAGCACGGCTTGTTTACTCAGCCCCACCTCCGGAGATTTATTCTCCAGAGCACAGCCCCCACTCGCAGAGCACAGCCACCGCTCGCAAAGTACAGCCCCTCACTTGCAGAGCACAGCTCCTCGCTCGCAGAACACAGCCCCCGCTCGCAGTCCGCTTCATCTTTATTCTCCCCGCCAGACAGCGGGTGCCGGAAGGGACGTTACCTTCATGGTGACCGACAGGCGAGAAGACCAATCTGCTGATCACACGATTTTTTAAACCTTCATAACTTTTCTCATATTTCACCGACAGTGGCTTGGAGCAGAGGAGAACGGTGAGTTAGGTGGCAATAAAATCCTAGCGATATAGGGTAGCGTTCCTGCACAAATTTAATTAGAACGCAGACCGGAAGTGGTCAAGATGAGAGTTTTAGTAATAGAATATATAGATAGATATATAGATAGTTAGACAGATAGATATACAGAGAGACAGAGAGACAGAGAGACAGATAGATAGATAGATAGATAGATAGATAGATAGATAGATAGATAGATAGATAGATAGATAGATAGATAGATAGATAGATAGATAGATAGATAGATAGATAGATAGATAGATAGATAGATAGATAGAACATAGATGTTCAGTTTTGGTCACCATGTTATTGGAAAGATGTCATGCTGAAAGGGGTGCAGAGAAGATTTACAAGGATATTGCCAGGACTCGAGGGAGAGGTTTAGCAGGCTAAGACTTTATTGCTTGGAGTGTAGGAGGATGAGGGTGACCTTATAGAGTTATTCAAAATCATGAGTGGCATAGATGGGATAAATGCACAGAATCTTTTGACCGGAGTAGGGGAATCGAGAAAACAGTTGAGAAGAAAAGCTTGAATTTGCATATACAAAAACGTTATATATGCAGGCAGCTTGAACACTGTATTACCCATAGAAACTGCACTCATACCATTGCACTTTTTTTATTATGGCCATGGGATTTTGTTTTTTGCTCAACACTGAAAAGACAAACAATATTGAATAGTATCAGGGCATTGAAGATAAAATCCAGAATGTGGTAAACTTCATGGTTTAGCCAATGTTGATTTGTAAATCTGCATTCATTGGGTTATGTGATAACTTCATCCTAAATTAGAAATTGGTTTCAATTACAGCTGAAACACCCACCTGCCACTATTTCTCAGCAGTCTGTTGCAAAGAGCCATGTGTTACAGTAAGATATTGCACCATAATTCACCAGTTAGCATATTTGACAGTCCTTGGGGCAGCTGAAGAAGAATCGTCGCCTCTGTTTCCAAAATAAGTTGTTTGACATTTTTTTTAAAACCTCACAATATAAAGATAATATTTCAAACATAAATGAGAGAAAGTAGACACAAAATTTGTGCGCAAACCATTGCGAACTCACATTCAAACTTCATACGGACAGCAAAAGAGGTCAGAATTAAACTGAGATTGCTGAGGTTGTGAGACAGCAACTCTACTAGTTGCACCATCATGCTGTCCATTCAATTATATTGACATTACTACTGGACATCACTGCCTACTCCACATGCTATCACCATAAACAGATACATTACCCCAAGTAAATCAATGTCAACGCTTCTCAGACAGCACCTCAGAAACAACCTGATGCCTTCTAGACAACAGGAGCTGTACAACTCTGACGTCTATTATAATTGCCATTTGCAAATAATCTTTCACCTTTTCTTCCAAGATAAACAAAATGTATTTGATGAGAATGACCAGGTTTTCATGGAAGGAAGCTCCATCACTTTTCAGGAGACACGAGCCAGCTGCATAGCCAATTTAAGGCAGAGATTTAGTGGAAATCCATGAATTGAAGAATGGATGATGAGCACACTAGATCCAGCAACTCACAGACAGTAAAAGAACAGACTTCCTCAATGCCCTCAGTGAAATCATGGCCTAAATCGAGAAACACAATACTCCAGGTGCCGTCTCACCAGGGTCATGTACAACTGCAGTCGGACCTCCTTGCCCCTAAACTCAAATCCTCTTGCAATGAAGGCCAACATGCCTTTAGCTTTTTTCACTGCCTGCAGTACCTGCATGCTTACTTTCAGTGACCGCTGTACAAGCACACCCAGATCTCGTTGCACCTCCCCTTTTCCTAATCTGACACCATTCAGATAATAACCTGCCTTCCTGTACTTGCTACCAAAGTGGATAACCTCACATTTATCCACATTATACTGCATCTGCCATGCTTCTGCCCACTCACCCAACCTGTCTAAGTCACCCTCCAGCCTCATAGCATCCTCATCGCAACTCACACTGCCACCCAGCTTTGTGTCATCCGCAAACATGGAAATGTCACATTTAGAGTAATTCCCTCGTCTAAATCGTTAATATATATTGTAAATAATTGGGGTCACGGCACTGAGCCTTGCGCCACCCCATTAATCACTGCCTGCCATTCTGAAAAGGACCCGTTAATTCCTACTCTTTGCTTCCTGTCTGCCAACCAGTTCTCTATCCATGTCAATACGCTACCACCAATACCATGTGCTCTAATTTTGCTTACTAATCTCTTGTGAGGGACCTTGTCAAAGGCTTTTTGAAAGTCCAGATACACCACATCCACTGGCTCTCCCTTATCCATTCTACTTGTTACATCCTCAAAAAATTCCACTATTGTTTCTGCTTCTATTACCACTGCTGGCTGCACGTTCTAGGCACTCACTGCCCTCTGTGTAAAAAACTTGCCACACACCTCTCATTCAAACGTTGCCTCTCTTGCTTTATAGCTATTCCCTCGAGTCATTGGCATTTCCACCCGGGGAAAAAGATTCTGACTGTCTACCCCGTCTATGGCTTTCATGACTTTAGATGCTTCTATTGGATCTCCCTTCAACCTTAGTGACTACAGAAAAAAACAATCCAAGTGTGTTCAATCTCTCTTTATAGCCAATAATTCCCAATCTAGGCAACATCTAGATGAACCTCTTCTGCATTCTCTCCAAAGCCTCTACATCCATCCAGTAATGTGGTGATCAGAACTGGACATAATCCTCCAAACGTGATCTAAACAATGTTTTATGCAGCTGCAACATGACTTCCTGACTCTCATACTCAGTGCCCCGACTCATGAACATCTTTTACCCACACTGTCCATTTGTGTTTCCACTTTCAGGGAGCTATGGACACACCTCAAGATCCCTCTATAATCAATGCTCATTGGGATCCAGCCATGCAACAAACTATCTGCTGGAGGAAGTCGATGGGTTGAGTGGGATCAGCAGTCTTGTGTGTGTATGTTTTAAGATAGTTATGGCTAATGATAAGACTGAGATGGGCAATTTAGTAAGATTTTAGCTGATCCTGAAAAAGGATAAGGTAGGACCAGATAAGGTGTTAAATTGATTCAAGAGGACCTGAATGTTTTGAGGAGGTTATCAAAAAATTCATTAAGACAGACAGTAGATGTGGTATACTGGACTTTAGCGAGAGTTTTGATAAGGTTCTGCATGATAGGCCAATCCAGACAATCAGGGCACATGGGATCTATGGTGTATTGGAGAACTAGATTCAAAATTGGCTTGGTGATAGAAGGCAGATAGTGTTGGCGGAGGAGTGTTTTTTCTGTCTGTAACCTATGGTGTATCCCAGGGTAACGGTGCTGACACCTCTGTTGCTTGCCATATATATAAATGACTTAGATGACAACCTCTGGGGTCAGACAAGTAAGTCTGCTGATAACACGAAGATTGGTGGAGTTGTAGATAGCAAGGATGGTGTCTAAAGGCACAGAGGGACATTAGCCGTATAGTTAGGCAGAGACGCAGCAGATGGAACTTAATCCAGACATGTGTGAGGTAATGCATTTTGGGTCATCTAATACCGGCCGGACAAATACGGTGCAGCACGGACCTTCATATGCAGAGTGACCTTCGGTGCATATTCATAGCATGCTAAAATGGCAACACATGTGGATAGGGCAATGAAGAAGCCATTTAGCTTGCTTGCTTCTGCAGGCAGAAGTATTGAGTATAAGAGTTGGGACATCATGTTGCAGCTGTACAAGGTATTAGTTCGGTCACAATTGGAATACTGCGTGCAGTATTGATCACCACACTATGTTGGAAGGATGTGATAATGCTTCCATGTCGTATATCTGCTCAATCCCCTCAATAGTCTATCAAAAGCAAAAATCAGTTAAATTAGTGGCAGCATAGAAAACAGGTCATTTGACCCACAATGTCCATGTTTAGAGACTTGTTAAATGTATCTGATTCCATCACCTTCTCTGTCAGTGCATTCCAGATATTAAGCATTCTCTGCATGAAAGTATTTATTTTTCAGATTCCCTTACATGTCATGGATGTAAACGAGCTGGTTAGTAACATTGCAGATGACACCAACATAGTTGGGGTTGCGGGCTGTGAGGGAGGCTGTCAAAGTATACAGCGGGATATAGATCAGCTGCAGAAATGGATGGATAAATGACAGATGGAATTTAATCCGAGCAAGTGTGAGATCAAATTTAAGGGGGAAATATACAATTAATGGTATGACTTTTAACCACATTGATGGACTGAGGGATCTTGCCATCCAAGTGCATAACTTCCTGAAAGTGGCAACACATGTAGATGAAGCGGCCAAGTAGGCATGTGGTATGCATGCTTTCATGCGTCAGGGCATTGAGTATAAGAGTGAATAAGTCATGGTGCAACTCTATAGGACAGTTGTACAGAGCCCTAGTGAGACCACACCTGGAGTATTGTGTGCAGTTTTGGTCCCCTAATTTGAGGAAGGATATTCTTGTTATTGAGGGAGTAGGTTTACAAGGTTAATTTCCGGGATGGCGGGACTGTCATATGCTGAGAGCATGGAGCGGCTGGACTTGTAAACTCTGGAGTTTAGAAGGATGAAAGGATATCTCATTGAAACATATAAGATTGTTAAGGGTTTGGACACGCTCGAGGCAGGAAACGATGTTGGGAATGTCCAGAACCAGGGGCCACAGTTTAAGAATAATGAATAAGCCATTTAGAATGGAGACTAGGAAACACTTTTTCTCACAGAGAGTTGTGAGTCTGTGGAATTCTCTGCCTCAGAGGGCGGTGGAGGCCGGTTCTCTGGATGCTTTCAAGAGAGAGCTAGATAGGGCTCTTAAAAAATAGGGCTCTTAAAAAATATGGGGAGAAGGCAGGAACGGGGTACTGATTGGGGATGATCAGCCATGATCACATTAAATGGCGGTGCTGGCTCGAAGGGCCGAATGGTGTACTCCTGCACCTATTGTCTATTGTCTATTGTCTATTGACTTTGCTTAGGTCGCATTTGGAGTATTGCATGCAGTTCTGGTCACCCCATTACAGGAGGTTGTGAAAAAGGGTGCAGGTTTACCAGAATGATGCCTGGATTAGGGGGTACAGTATTAAATACATTAGATGAACAGACTTGGGTTGTTTTTACTGGAACACTTCAGGTTGACATGTGATAGAAGTATATAAAACGATGAGAGGCATAGATGGAATAGACAGTTGGAACATTTTTCCTAGGATGGAATAATCAAATACGAGACGGCCAAGGCTTAAAGGAGATGTGTGGAGCAAGTTTTTTTGCACAGAGGGTGGTGGGTGCCTGCAATGCACTGCCATGTTCCTGGCCCTCATGGAACATAGAACAGTACAGCTCAAGAACAGACCCTTTCATTTACAATGTCTGTGCCAAACATGATGCCAAGATAAACAAATCTCTCCTCCCTCCAGGTGATCCATATTCCTCCATTCCCTGCATATCCATGTGCTTATCTTCAAGCCTCTTAAATATTTCCACCACCACCTGTGGCAGCACCTTTCAGGCACCCACCACTAGCTTTGTAAAAACCTTCCCCCACACATCTCTTTTAAACGTTGTCCCTCTCACCTTAAAGCCAGTTTCTCCAGTCTTTGACATTTCCATCCTGGGAAAAAGATTCTGACTGTCTACCCTATCTATGCATCTCATAATTTGATTTCCTACTACTGGTCTCCCATGAACTTAGATCATTCCCAAGGAAACAATCCAAGTTTGTCCAATCTCGCCTTATATCTAATACCCTCTCATCCAGGCATCATTCGAGTAAAACTCTTCTGCAATCTCTCCAAAGTTTCCACATTCTTCCTGTAATGGGCGACCAGAATTGCATACAATACTCCAAATAGGACTGAGGGGTGAACTTATTGGGATGTATAGGGATATATAAAATCATGAGAGGCATAGATAAAGTGAATGCATGAGGTCTTTCTTGCCCAGGGTAGGATAATCAAGAACTAGAGGACATAGTTTTAAGGTGAGAGGGGAAAGATTTCAATGGGACCTGAGTGGTCATTTTTTCACGCAACACGGATTGAAAAGTAATAAATTTAACACCAATGATGATCTGGGTCAGTGACACAGAAGATGGAGGTTAGCGACCTAAATATTCAAGGATAAGGACGGCAAAATCATTGGATTACAATTATGATTATATGGTGCATGGAATGAACTGCCAGAGAAAATGGTTGAGGCATGTTCAATTCAGATCAGTTTAGTTAATATCCACGTGTACTGAGGAACAGTGAAAAGCTTTTTGTTGCGTGCTAACCAGTCAGCAGAAGGACAATACATGATTACAATCAATCAATTTACAGTGAATAAATACATAATAAGGGAATAACATTTAGTGCAGGGTAAAGCCAGCAAAGTCCAGTCAAGGTAGACACAAAATGTTGGAGTAACTCAGCGGGTCAGGCAGCATCTCTGGAGAGAAGGAATGGGTGACGTTTCGGGTCGAGACAACTCACCGGGACCACCAAAACTCCAACAAAAGTCCAGTCAAGGATAGTTCAAGGGACATCAAAGAGGTAGTTAGTAGTTCAGCACTGCTCTCTGGATGTGGGAGGATGATTTATTTGTCTGATAACAGCTGGGAATAAACTGTCCCTGAATCTGATGGTGTGTATTTACACTTCTATACCTTTTGCCTGATGGGAGAGGGGAGAAGGATTGGTCAGGGTGCGACTCGTCCTTGATTTGGCCTTGCCAAAGCAGCATGAGGTGTAAATAGAGGTGTCAATAGAAGGGAGGTTGGTTTGTGTGATGGCCACAATAATTTCTTACGGTCCAGGATGGAGCTGTTCCCAAACGAAACTGTGATGATGCATCCTGATAATATGATTTCTATGGTGCATAGAAATTGGTGAGAGTTGTAGGGGACTAATGTAGTGAAGGCATCGGTGTGCCTTCTTGGTCATTGCTTGAGTACGAGTGGTCCAGAAGAAGTTGTTGGTAATATTGATTCCGAGGAATTTGAAGTTTTTGACCATCTCTACTTCAGCACCATCAATGCAAACTGGGGTATTTGTACTGCTCGGCTTCCTGAAGTCGACCACTACCTCCTTTGTCTTGCTGAAGTTGAGAGAAAGGTTGTTGTCTCGACACCAGGGCAGGCACGAGGTTATCAATCACCTTCCTGTACTTCCTGTCTCATCATTATTTGATGTCTGATTATGTGGTCTGCGAATTTAAAAATTGAATTAGATTTATGGAATTCCCTGCCACAGAGGGCAGTGGAGGCCAAATCACTGGATGGATTTAAGAGAGTTAGATAGAGCTCTAGGGGCTAGTGGAGTCAAGGGATATGGGGAGAAGGCAGGCACGGGTTATTGATAGACGATCAGCCATGATCACAATGAATGGCGGTGCTGGCTCGAAGGGCCGAATGGTCTCCTCCTGCACCTATTTTCTATGTTTCTATGTTTCTATTTGAACATGGCTGCACAGTCATGGGTGTACAAGGAGTAAAGAAGGGGGTTGAGAACGCATCCTTGCAGAGCACCAGTGTTGAGGATTATCGTGGAGGATGATTTGTCCCCTACCCTCACTGGTTGGGGTCTGTTGGTCTGGAAGTCGAGGATCCAGTTGCAGAAATGAGTGCCGACCCCAAGTCCCGCGAGTTTGGTGATAAGCTTGGATGTACAATAACATTTTGAGACACAAAGTGATGGAGTATCTCAGCGGGTCAGGCAGCATCTCTGGGGAAAACGGAAAGGTGATATATCGGGTTGTGACCCTTCTCCAGTCTCACATCCCTTTTCTCCATAGATCTACCGCTGAGTGGTCCAGCACTTTGTGTCTATCTGTGGTATAAACCAGCACCTGCAATTCTTTGTTTTTGCAATAACATTTAATGGATTTAGATATGGGCCTAACGATGGCAAACTGAGATTGAGATATACTGGAAAGTGGGACCATAGTCTACGTATAGGATAGGGTCGCCAACTTTCTCACTCCAAAATAAGGGACAAAAGGTCAAAATAAGGGACAAATTCCAGACGACAGTTCGTTGACCGACTCGGCCGTGGCTGGGTGAATGATGAGTTGGCCCGGGTGCTGGACTGCACACAAAGCCCAGCCGGCTGGCCAGCTGAGGAGTTTTGGTCCGGGCAATGCTACGTCGCTCGCAAAGTCCGGCACCCCACCCAACTCATGAACCGACGATCGGCCATGAGAAGGAGGGGTGGTGGTGTGAGCAATAAGCGAAGGTCCGAAGGTCAGACAGCTGGCCGGGCTGCCGAACGACGGGGCCGCGGGCGAAGCTGCTGCTGCTGCACTCCATGGGCTGCACTACGACGGGACGGGTGAGGCGGGGCCAGACGCGGCGCTCCGACCCGACAGACCCCTCCAAAGATCTTTTGCGCTAAGATCTTTGGTCCCCTTGACCCGAGTAGTAGCAGTCAAATATGAGACAAGGGCGGTCCCATAAGGGACAAACCAATTTAGCCCAATATACGGGATGTCCCGGCTAATACGGGACAGTTGGCACCCCAGTATAAGACGAGTCAGTCAGCAGAGCAGAGGTCGGCCATTGAGGGACAACGGACCACACCATGCACATGAAATCGACGAGGCCACACATGTAGTTTTATTATATCGCCGACCTGACCCTTGAATATGCAGGTCGCTGACCTCTATCTTCAGGCACTGACCCAGATCACCGTAGGCGTTACATTTATCGACTTTTTATCTGTGGGACCTGTTCCGAGGTCAACAGAATTACTGAAGCAGCAACTATCACTATTTTACTGCACTCGGTAATTATTACCGTGGTTTTATTATTCTTCAGCCTAATGCCATATGTTGTTTATATATGTTATGGTTTATAGGAGGGTTGCACGTAAGGTCACTGGGTCATAGGGCTTGACACACGGAGCCGCTCAATTCATCTGGAGGACATCCGTAACTTCCGGTATATGTTATTAATGCAAGAAACGCGTACTTTCCTATCTGTTAAAACCGCCAAAATGTTGAATTTTTGCGCTGTAAAAAATTGTGGAAGTTGGGGTACGTGTGAGAGACATGTACCCAACTTCAGAATTCCAAAAGTGAAGCGAAATGAAGGTAAAAAGAAGCGAGAGCTGAAGGGACAACACCAGCTAAAGTGCTTGGCGAACATTGGCCGTGCAGATATAGGAATTGAAAATATTGTGAATTATCGCGTTTGCTCACTGCCTTTCATCAACTAAGGCATTATTTGTGTTTTTTCTTGATTCCTTTGGTATCTAAAAAGTCTCAGAGGTGATAAATCTGTCTGTAATTTTTTCTTCAGATGCGTTTTCATTTTGTATGTAAAAACCCACTTGAGAACCATGGGCGATTTTAAAATTTTACAGCCAGATTTATCACTTCTGAAACTTTTTAGATGCCAAAGGAATCAAGAAAAAACACAAATAATGCCTTAGTTGACGAAATGCAGTGAGCAAACGGCCAATGTTCGCCAAGCACTTTGGCTGTTGTTGTCCCTTCAGCTCTCGCTTTTATCTACCGTCATTTCTCCTCACTTTTGGAATTCTGAAGTAGGCTAAATGTCTCTCACGCTTATCCCGATTTCCATAATTATTTACAGCACAAAAAATGACAATTTCGGCGAGTTTTAACGGGCCCGCTACGCTGGAAACAATGGTAAGTGCCTACCTGCAGTACATCGCGTGTACTCCACTTGGCGTAGCGTAGCAACAGTACTGGTCATGGGTCGTGACCCGACTAGCCGTGATACCTCCCTATATTAGTTCTCGCTCATTGGGGTCCCTTTATTTATTCATCACATCTGATGGCTGGTTGTGATTGGTGGGATTGAAAGACCCCGGGGTCCTCCCGAAACTTGTCACAAAACACAAAATATTCTGTTTATGAATGTTTCCGCATTTCCTTGTGGCGTAATAACTGGACTTACCTGGGGTGGCCGATTGATACAAACGAGCTCCCTTGCAACGCTCCCATACCCGGGCGGCATTCTGGCGCAGTGGTGGAGTCACTGCCTTTCAGCGCCAGAGACCAGTGCGGAGTTTGTACTTGTGTTTGTTCAGCAGTTTGTACCCTGTGACCTGCGTGGGTTTTCTCCGAGATCTTCGGTCTTCTCCCACACTCCAAAGATGTGCAGGTTTGTTGGTTAATCGCTGGTCGGTGTGGACCCGGTGGGCCGAATGGCCTGTTTCTGCACTTTATCTCGAAACTATAGTCTGAAGAAGGGCCTCGACCCGAAACGTTGCCTATTTCCTTCCCTCCATAGATGCTGCCACATCAACTGAGTTTCTCCAGCATTTTTGTCTACCTTCGAAACTATAAGTGATTCGATATGTTAGACGCGACGACAGCCAATGGACATCCGTGGTGAAAAGACCATTATCATCTTAAATAGATAGGCACAAAAAGCTGGAGTAACTCAGCGGGACAGATAGCATCTCTGTTGAGAAGAAATGGGTGACGTTTCGGGTCGAGATCCTTCTTCAGACTGAGAGTCAGGGGAGAGGGAGACATCGAGATAAAGAAGGATAAGGTGTGAAAATAAGACATAAAAAGAGATGCAGTTCAAGGAAAATGTAGAATAGATCATTGTTAGATGGGAGAAGCTGACAACAAAGCAACCAGATAAAATGTAATCGGAGACTTGTCGGAGATTCATTCATTCTTCTTTATCTCTCCACATCACCGTTATATCTCTTGTTTCCCTGGTCCCTAACCAGTCTGAAAAGGGTCTCGACACGAAACGTCACCCATTCCTTCTCTCCAGATATGCTGCCTGTTCCGCTGAATTGCTCCAGCTTTTTGTGCCTATCTATTTAAGATGATAATGGTCTTTTCACCAAGGCATCCTCCAACGGATGTCTATTGTCTATCTACAGACTGGTCGGAGAACTGGGAAGGGGAAGGGATGGAGAGAGCGAGAGAGAAAAAACAAATGTTACTTGAAGTTAGAGAAGTCAATAATCATACTTCCCAAGCGAAATATGAGGTGCTGTTCCTCCAATTTGTGCTGGGCCTCACTCGGCAGTGGAGGAGGCCCAGGGCAGTAAGGTCGGTGTGGGAATGGGAGGGGGAGTTAAAGTGTTTAGCAACCGGCAAACTATATCCGTTTGTTTCATAGAAGGTCGCTGTAACACCCACTGATCATAAAATCTAATCTCTGCACTTTCTTCACTGAATCGCAAAACCAAACACATGCCACAGCGGGGATCTTTCTCATTTGCCATCATCTGTTTGTTCATATTTTTTAAAGTCGCCATTTTTAACTGTGTTGAAACCCAACCTCCCAGTAGAGATCCCAACAGCAGAAAGAGTGGGGCACGGCTCCAATCTCCCATCGTTGATATCCCGGAGTACAAGCGGACATCGCGTCCTAACGGAGAACATGTAGGAAAGACTGTCGAGAAAAAGCTGTACATGGCCATTGCGGTCATCGGAGTTCCCGGTAGGAAAATG
This sequence comes from Amblyraja radiata, assembly GCF_010909765.2. NCBI lineage: Eukaryota > Metazoa > Chordata > Chondrichthyes > Rajiformes > Rajidae > Amblyraja > Amblyraja radiata. The sequence continues at coordinate 39,513,202 of NC_045978.1, read as the reverse complement.
TAAGAATTCGGTTTGTGTAACTGCAGGCGGAAGTTTATTATTATTAAAAACTTCGAAATGTCTCACAGTTAAACCGTGACAGGATGTGTAATATTTATTTAAGTTTAATTAAATTTCGGCTCTGCAAAGGGTCATCCAACCGAAAATGGACCTCCCTTTCCAACTCCCGGGAACCGTGAAACGTCGTGTTCTCCTTGACTGGACATCGTGTAGCGTTATGTAAACGAAAGGCATGAATCCTTTACATACCATCATTAGGAATTGATTGATGGTTTGTGAATTCAAGAGCCGCTTGGCTACGCAACAGTCTGACACGGACTGAATGTGGTGACTGCTGTTCATTCAGATTCACATTAGTTTATTCATTGTCATATACACCAGGGTGCAATGAAATATCCCGTTCACATGATGCGCACAGAGTAATGGTATCCACAAAACCATGGTAAGTACTGCAATAGATACAATGACGAACGCTAAACTGCAGAAGAGTGTAAGGTCGTAGTGCTTAGACATAGAAACATAGAAAATAGGTGCAGGAGTAGGCCATTCGGCCCTTCGAACCTGCACCGCCATTCAATATGATCATGGCTGATCATCCAACTCAGTATCCTGTACCTGCTTTCTCTCCATACCCCCTGATCGCTTTAGCCACAAGGGCCACATCTAACTCCCTCTTAAATATAGCCAATGAACTGGCCTCAACTACATTCTGTGGCAGAGAATTTCAGAGATTCACCACTCTCTGTGTAAATTTTTTTTTCTCATCTCAGTCCTAAAAGATTTCCCCTTTATCTTTAAACTGTGACCCCTTGTTCTGGACTTCCTCAACATCGGGAACAATCTTCCTGCATCTAGCCTGTCCAACCCCTAAAGAATTTTGTAAGTTTCTGTAAGGTCCCCCCTCAATCTTCTAAATTCTAGCGAGTACAAGCCGAGTCTATCCAGTCTTTCTTCATATGAAAGTCCTGACATCCCAGGAATCAGTCTGGTGAACCTTCTCTGTACTCCCTCTATGGCAAGAATGTCCTTCTTCAGATTAGGAGACCAAAACTGTACGCAATACTCCAGGTGTGGTCTCACCAAGACCCTGTCCAACTGCAGTAGAACCTCCCTGCTCCTTTACTCAAATCCTTTTGCTATGAATGCTAAAATACCATTCGCTTTCTTCACTGCCTGCTGCACCTGTATGCCTACTTTCAATGACTGGTGTACCATGACACCCAGGTCTCGTTGCATCTCCCCTTTTCCTAATCGGCCACCATTCAGGTAATAGTCTACTTTCCTGTTTTTGCCACCAAAGTGGATAACCTCACATTTATCAACATTATACTGCGTCTGCCATGCATTTGCCCACTCACCCAACCTATCCAAGTCATCTTGCAGCCTCCTAGCATCCTCCTCACAGCTAACACTGTCCCCCAGCTTCGTGTCATCCGCAAACTTGGAGATGTTGCATTCAATTCCCTCGTCCAAATCATTAATCTATCTATCTATATATTACTAAAAGTCTGTTCTTGACCGGTTTTGGCCATCTGTGCTGCGATTTCCGAGAGAACGCCGCCACCTACGGCCGTCATTTTTGGCCACCTTGCTCAGAGCCCCCCTCCGCCGCATGTGTGCCGAGGATTTTTCCTGTCGATTAAAAATGACAGAGATATTAATGTTTTTACAAAATTCCCCATTCTCTCTGCTGCCCCCGCTGGCGGCAGGGGGGAGGGACTATAAAACCAGGAAGTGGTGTGCCACACAGTCTCTTCAAGATGGAGGAAGGCAGAGGGTCACGTTTCCCTGAGCTGTGAATAACACTGAACACATGTTTACTCAAATGTAAGTGCCCTTAGTGGTTCTAAAATGCTCGCAGAATGTGTCTATTGGTTCTAAAGCTTGCAAGAAAAGTGTCTATTGGTTCTAAAGCTTGCAAATAAAATGTCTATTGGTTCTAAAGCTTTAAAAAAAATGTCTATTGGTTCTAAAGCTTTTAAAAAGTGTCTCTATTGGTTCTAAAGCTTGCAAAAAAAGTGTATTGGTTCTAAAGCTTGCAAAAAAATGTCCATTGGTTCTAAAGCTTGCAAAAAAATGTCTATTGGTTCTAAAGCTTGCAAAAAGTGTCTTTATTGGTTCTAAAGCTTGCAAAAAATGTCTATTGGTTCTAAAGCTTGCAAAAAAATGTCTATTGGTTTTAAAGCATGTAAAAAAAATGTCTATTGGTTCTAAAGCTTGCAAAAAAATGTCTATTGGTTCTAAAGCTTGCAAAAAGATGTCTATTGGTTCTAAAGCTTGCAAAAGGTGTCTCTATTGGTTCTAAAGCTTGCAAAAAAAAGTCTATTGGTTCTAAAGCTTGCAAAAAAATGTCTATTGCTTCTAAAGCTTGCAAAAAAATGTATTGCTTCTAAAGCTTGCAAAACAATGTCTATTGGTTCTAAAGCTTGCAAAACAATGTCTATTGGTTCTAAACCTTGCAAAAAGAATGTCTATTGGTTCTAAAGCTTGCAAAAAGAATGTCTATTGTTTCTAAAGCTTGCAAAAAGAATGTCTATTGGTTCTAAAGCTTGCAAAAAGAATGTCTATTGGTTCTAAAGCTTGCAAAAAGAATGTCTATTGGTTCTAAAGCTTGCAAAAAGAATGTCTATTGGTTCTAATGCTTGCAAAAAGAATGTCTATTGGTTCTAAAGCTTGCAAAAAGTGTCTCTATTGGTTCTAAAGCTTGCAAAAAAAAGTCTATTGGTTCTAAAATGGTTCATAATAGCGTCCCAGAAAGCGCCCCCCTGCCCCCTCCCCTGGTTGGCTTGGCTTGGGTGTGTCTTGAAATTGAAAGGCACTACTTACTGCAAATGGTGGCATGAAGTTGAAAGGCACTACTTACTGCAAATGGTGGCTTGGAAGCTTTGGCTTGAAGTTGAAAGGCACTATTACTGCAAATGGTGGCTTGGTTGCTATGGCTTGAAGTTGACAGGCACTACTTACTGCAAATGGTGGCTTGGTTGCTTTGGCTTCAAGTTGAAAGGCACTTCTTACTGCAAATGGTGGCTTGGGTGTGGCTTGGGTGTGGCTTGAAGTTGAAAGACACCACTTACTGCAAATGGTGGCATGAAGTTGAAAGGCACTACTTACTGCAAAATGGTGGCTTGGGAGCTTTGACTTGAAGTTGAAAGGCACTACTTACTGCAAATGGAGGCTTGGGTGCTTTGGCTTGAAGTTGAAAGGCACTATTACTGCGAATGGTGGCTTGGTTGCTTTGACTTGAAGTTGAAAGGCACTACTTACTGCAATTGATGGCTTGGGTGTGGCTTGAAGTTGAAAGGCACTACTTACCGCAAATGGTGGCTTGGGTGTGGCTTGAAGTTGAAAGGCACTACTTACTGCAGATGGTGGCTTGGGTGCTTTGGCTTTAAGTTGAAAGGCACTACTTACTGCAAATGGTGGCTTGGTTGCTTTGGCTTGAAGTTGAAAGACACTACTTACTGCAAATTGTAGCTTGGGTGCTTTGGCATTAAGTTGAAAGGCATGGCAAATGGTGACATGAAGTTGAAAGGCACTACTTACTGGAAGTGGTGGCTTGGGTGCATTGGTTTGAAGTTGAAAGGCACTACTTACTGCAAATGGTGGCTTGGGAGCTTTGGCTTGAAGTTGAAAGGCACTACTTACTGCAAATGGTGGCATGAGGTTGACAGGCACTACTTACTGCAAATGGTGGCTTGGGTGCATTGGCTTGAAGTTGAAAGGCACTATTTACTGCTAATGGTAGCATGAAGTTGAAAGGCACTATTACTGCAAATGGTGGCTTTGGTGTGGCTTGGGTGTGGTTTGAAGTTGAAAGCCACTACTTACTGCAAATGGTGGCTTGGATGCAATGGCTTGAAGTTAAAAGGCATTACTTACTTCAAATGGTGGCTTGGGTGCATTGGCTTGAAGTTGAAAGGCACCACTTACTGCAAATGGTGGCTTGGGTGTGGCTTGGGTGTGGTTTGAAGTTGAAAGCCACTACTTACTGCAAATGGTGGCTTGGATGCAATGGCTTGAAGTTAAAAGGCATTACTCACTGCAAATGGTGGCTTGGGTGCATTGGCTTGAAGTTGAAAGGCACCACTTACTGCAAATGGTGGCATGAAGTTGAAAGGTACTACTTACTGCAAATGGTGGCATGAAGTTGAAATGCACTACTTACTGCAAATGGTGGCTTGGGTGCTTTGGCTTGAAGTTAAAAGGCACTACTGTAAATGCACTTACTTCCTGTTTGCACTGTATATTGATTTTAGATAAAACGCTACCACTTACGGCTGTGATTTTTGGCCATCTTACTCAATCTAAATTTCGGCTCTGCAAAGGGTCATCCAACCGAAAATGGACCTCCCTTTCCAACTCCCGGGAACCGTGAAACGTCGTGTTCTCCTTGACTGGACATCGTGTAGCGTTATGTAAACGAAAGGCAGGAATCCTTTACATACCATCATTAGGAATTGATTGATGGTTTGTGAATTCAAGAGCCGCTTGGCTACGCAACAGTCTGACACGGACTGAATGTGGTGACTGCTGTTCATTCAGATTCACATTAGTTTATTCATTGTCATATACACCAGGGTGCAATGAAATATCCCGTTCACATGATGCGCACAGAGTAATGGTATCCACAAAACCATGGTAAGTACTGCAATAGATACAATGACGAACGCTAAACTGCAGAAGAGTGTAAGGTCGTAGTGCTTAGACATAGAAACATAGAAAATAGGTGCAGGAGTAGGCCATTCGGCCCTTCGAACCTGCACCGCCATTCAATATGATCATGGCTGATCATCCAACTCAGTATCCTGTACCTGCTTTCTCTCCATACCCCCTGATCGCTTTAGCCACAAGGGCCACATCTAACTCCCTCTTAAATATAGCCAATGAACTGGCCTCAACTACATTCTGTGGCAGAGAATTTCAGAGATTCACCACTCTCTGTGTACATTTTTTTTTCTCATCTCAGTCCTAAAAGATTTCCCCTTTATCTTTAAACTGTGACCCCTTGTTCTGGACTTCCTCAACATCGGGAACAATCTTCCTGCATCTAGCCTGTCCAACCCCTAAAGAATTTTGTAAGTTTCTGTAAGGTCCCCCCTCAATCTTCTAAATTCTAGCGAGTACAAGCCGAGTCTATCCAGTCTTTCTTCATATGAAAGTCCTGACATCCCAGGAATCAGTCTGGTGAACCTTCTCTGTACTCCCTCTATGGCAAGAATGTCCTTCTTCAGATTAGGAGACCAAAACTGTACGCAATACTCCAGGTGTGGTCTCACCAAGACCCTGTCCAACTGCAGTAGAACCTCCCTGCTCCTTTACTCAAATCCTTTTGCTATGAATGCTAAAATACCATTCGCTTTCTTCACTGCCTGCTGCACCTGTATGCCTACTTTCAATGACTGGTGTACCATGACACCCAGGTCTCGTTGCATCTCCCCTTTTCCTAATCGGCCACCATTCAGGTAATAGTCTACTTTCCTGTTTTTGCCACCAAAGTGGATAACCTCACATTTATCAACATTATACTGCGTCTGCCATGCATTTGCCCACTCACCCAACCTATCCAAGTCATCTTGCAGCCTCCTAGCATCCTCCTCACAGCTAACACTGTCCCCCAGCTTCGTGTCATCTGCAAACTTGGAGATGTTGCATTCAATTCCCTCGTCCAAATCATTAATCTATCTATCTATATATTACTAAAAGTCTGTTCTTGACCGGTTTTGGCCATCTGTGCTGCGATTTCCGAGAGAACGCCGCCACCTACAGCCGTCATTTTTGGCCACCTTGCTCAGAGCCCCCCTCCGCCGCATGTGTGCCGAGGATTTTTCCTGTCGATTAAAAATGACAGAGATATTAATGTTTTTACAAAATTCCCCATTCTCTCTGCTGCCCCCGCTGGCGGCAGGGGGGAGGGACTATAAAACCAGGAAGTGGTGTGCCACACAGTCTCTTCAAGATGGAGGAAGGCAGAGGGTCACGTTTCCCTGAGCTGTGAATAACACTGAACACATGTTTACTCAAATGTAAGTGCCCTTAGTGGTTCTAAAATGCTCGCAGAATGTGTCTATTGGTTCTAAAGCTTGCAAGAAAAGTGTCTATTGGTTCTAAAGCTTGCAAATAAAATGTCTATTGGTTCTAAAGCTTTCAAAAAATGTCTATTGGTTCTAAAGCTTTTAAAAAGTGTCTCTATTGGTTCTAAAGCTTGCAAAAAAAGTGTATTGGTTCTAAAGCTTGCAAAAAAATGTCCATTGGTTCTAAAGCTTGCAAAAAAATGTCTATTGGTTCTAAAGCTTGCAAAAAGTGTCTTTATTGGTTCTAAAGCTTGCAAAAAATGTCTATTGGTTCTAAAGCTTGCAAAAAAATGTCTATTGGTTTTAAAGCATGTAAAAAAATGTCTATTGGTTCTAAAGCTTGCAAAAAAATGTCTATTGGTTCTAAAGCTTGCAAAAAGATGTCTATTGGTTCTAAAGCTTGCAAAAGGTGTCTCTATTGGTTCTAAAGCTTGCAAAAAAAAGTCTATTGGTTCTAAAGCTTGCAAAAAAATGTCTATTGCTTCTAAAGCTTGCAAAAAAATGTATTGCTTCTAAAGCTTGCAAAACAATGTCTATTGGTTCTAAAGCTTGCAAAACAATGTCTATTGGTTCTAAACCTTGCAAAAAGAATGTCTATTGGTTCTAAAGCTTGCAAAAAGAATGTCTATTGTTTCTAAAGCTTGCAAAAAGAATGTCTATTGGTTCTAAAGCTTGCAAAAAGAATGTCTATTGGTTCTAAAGCTTGCAAAAAGAATGTCTATTGGTTCTAAAGCTTGCAAGAAGAATGTCTATTGGTTCTAAAGCTTGCAAAAAGAATGTCTATTGGTTCTAATGCTTGCAAAAAGAATGTCTATTGGTTCTAAAGCTTGCAAAAAGTGTCTCTATTGGTTCTAAAGCTTGCAAAAAAAAGTCTATTGGTTCTAAAATGGTTCATAATAGCGTCCCAGAAAGCGCCCCCCTGCCCCCTCCCCTGGTTGGCTTGGCTTGGGTGTGTCTTGAAATTGAAAGGCACTACTTACTGCAAATGGTGGCATGAAGTTGAAAGGCACTACTTACTGCAAATGGTGGCTTGGAAGCTTTGGCTTGAAGTTGAAAGGCACTATTACTGCAAATGGTGGCTTGGTTGCTATGGCTTGAAGTTGACAGGCACTACTTACTGCAAATGGTGGCTTGGTTGCTTTGGCTTCAAGTTGAAAGGCACTTCTTACTGCAAATGGTGGCTTGGGTGTGGCTTGGGTGTGGCTTGAAGTTGAAAGACACCACTTACTGCAAATGGTGGCATGAAGTTGAAAGGCACTACTTACTGCAAAATGGTGGCTTGGGAGCTTTGACTTGAAGTTGAAAGGCACTACTTACTGCAAATGGAGGCTTGGGTGCTTTGGCTTGAAGTTGAAAGGCACTATTACTGCGAATGGTGGCTTGGTTGCTTTGACTTGAAGTTGAAAGGCACTACTTACTGCAATTGATGGCTTGGGTATGGCTTGAAGTTGAAAGGCACTACTTACCGCAAATGGTGGCTTGGGTGTGGCTTGAAGTTGAAAGGCACTACTTACTGCAGATGGTGGCTTGGGTGCTTTGGCTTTAAGTTGAAAGGCACTACTTACTGCAAATGGTGGCTTGGTTGCTTTGGCTTGAAGTTGAAAGACACTACTTACTGCAAATTGTAGCTTGGGTGCTTTGGCATTAAGTTGAAAGGCATGGCAAATGGTGACATGAAGTTGAAAGGCACTACTTACTGGAAGTGGTGGCTTGGGTGCATTGGTTTGAAGTTGAAAGGCACTACTTACTGCAAATGGTGGCTTGGGAGCTTTGGCTTGAAGTTGAAAGGCACTACTTACTGCAAATGGTGGCGTGAGGTTGACAGGCACTACTTACTGCAAATGGTGGCTTGGGTGCATTGGCTTGAAGTTGAAAGGCACTATTTACTGCTAATGGTAGCATGAAGTTGAAAGGCACTATTACTGCAAATGGTGGCTTTGGTGTGGCTTGGGTGTGGTTTGAAGTTGAAAGCCACTACTTACTGCAAATGGTGGCTTGGATGCAATGGCTTGAAGTTAAAAGGCATTACTTACTTCAAATGGTGGCTTGGGTGCATTGGCTTGAAGTTGAAAGGCACCACTTACTGCAAATGGTGGCTTGGGTGTGGCTTGGGTGTGGTTTGAAGTTGAAAGCCACTACTTACTGCAAATGGTGGCTTGGATGCAATGGCTTGAAGTTAAAAGGCATTACTCACTGCAAATGGTGGCTTGGGTGCATTGGCTTGAAGTTGAAAGGCACCACTTACTGCAAATGGTGGCATGAAGTTGAAAGGTACTACTTACTGCAAATGGTGGCATGAAGTTGAAATGCACTACTTACTGCAAATGGTGGCTTGGGTGCTTTGGCTTGAAGTTAAAAGGCACTACTGTAAATGCACTTACTTCCTGTTTGCACTGTATATTGATTTTAGATAAAACGCTACCACTTACGGCTGTGATTTTTGGCCATCTTACTCAGTCCCCCTCCGCTGAGCAGGTGCAGAGAATTCTTCCCATCAATGAAAAATAAAAGTGTTATTAGTTTTTTTTTAAATGTTGAGAATCTCTCTCCTGTCAATCACGCCATGAAAGCCACACCTTTTCCGGTGGGGGGGGGGGGGGGGGTTATAAAACCCGTAAATGTGGGTGTGGCTCATTCTCTGCAAGATGGAGGAGGGAGAGGTCACGACTCGCTGTCTTTAGTGGCTTTGCACCCTACCTCAAATGGTATGAAACTGCACTTGAATTTGGTGGCCTTGCACCCTGCTAGAAGTGGTAAGAAACTGCACTTGAATTTGGTGGCCTTATATCCTGCTTGAAATAGAATTTCAAGGATTAGCCGCGAGTCAACTACCAGCCCACCAGCCGTGAGTGAGTGATTTGCCAGCACAACAGGCTTGATTGACTGAGACGCCAGCCCAAGAATCCATTTGGCGCACAATTTGCATACTAGCCCTCTGGAAACCAGTCCCTTCAGCCCACAACACCCATACTAGCGCTCCAGAAAGCCCCCCCCCCCCCCTCAACTGGCCACCAATATTAGAATTGGTGGAGAGGTGGAATATTGCGTTGGATGAACAGCCCTCCTGTGTGATGCTGGGACCCAACGGGTCCCACTTAGTCTAGTATATATTGTAAATAGCTGGGGTCCCAGCACCGAGCCTTGCGGTACCCCATTAGCCACTGCCTGCCATTCTGAAAAGGACCCGTTAACTCCTACTCTTTACTTTCCGTCTGCCAGCCAGTTCCCAGTAGTGCAAAAGAAAATTAAAGGAAGATAACCAGAATTACCAAAGAGTTGGAGTCAGGAGTAAGAATAGATTGCAGCACTACTGGGAAAGCGGTATGAAATAGCTTCATGACTCTGATATCAGCGGTGAAGAAGCTGTTAAGTTATGCGACCTTTCAAGCCCCAGTATCTTCTCCCAGGAAATAGAAGGGAGAAATGACTAGGGTGCTTGACATCCACTGAGAGTACCTTCAGCCTTCCTGGTGTAATTCACGTGAAGATGGACTGACGGATGGAAGCGACGAGCCTGTGATGAGCTGAGCTGGGCTGGTTCACCATTCTCTGCAGGTTAAGGCAGACAAGAACCGAGCATTTGCCCTGCCTGTCTGAGATGCACCGAATCAAAACATTTTCTATTATGCGTACTTGGATAGAGTGGATGTGGAGAGGATGTTTCCACTAGTGAGGTAGTCGAGGACTAGAGGTCATAGCATCAGAATTAAAGGACGTTCTTTTAGGAAGGAGATGAGGAGGCATTTCTTTAGTTAGAGGGTGGTGCATCTGTGGAATTATTTGGCACAGAAGGTTGTGAAGGCAAAATCAGTGGATATATTTAAGGCAGAGATAGATAGATTCCTGATTAGTACAGGTGTCAGTGGTTATGGGTAGAATGCAGGAGAATGGGGTTTGGAGGGAGAGATAGATCAGCCATGATTGAATGGTGGAGTAGACAAGATGGACCGAATGGCGTAATTCTACTCCTATCACTTATGATAATGATCTTATTATCTGTACAAGTTCAAGAGGTTCCTTGTGGACATGCCGACTCTTCTTCGTTGCTGAAGAAAGTAAATAGGATGATGTGTTGAATTCATCGCCGCATTAATGTCGAGTCCAGATTCCTGGTGATATCAACGCCTAGAAACCCGAAGCTGTCGACCATCTCAACAACAGCACCATTGTGAACAAGGCTGTGTTTACCCCCACCGCCCTCTTCCTGAGACCAACATCGAACTCTTTTCTCTAGCTGAGGTAAGGGCTGGTTTGTTTTTCTGACACACTACACGATGTTCTCTGTACTTTGTCTCATCATTGCTACTGCTCCTGTCGCAACTGTGGTATAATCGGCGAAGTTGCTGAAGGCCGATAGGATAGTAGCATTTAAGAGATGTTTGGATAGGCACATGGATATGTAGAAAATACAGGGATGTGGATTATATGGAGACAGATAAGAGTTGGTTTTGGCATCATGTTCGGCACAAACGTTGTGGGCCACAGGCCTTTATCCTGTGCGCATTGTTCCATGTTCAATGTAGCTTAAATATCGAGTTGGCACTGCATTTTGAGACGTTAATGGTTGTAAAGGGAATCAAACGGGACAGACCATCTCTACACCAGATTCCTGTGGTAGCGATGATTTCTTATGTTTTGCTGGCATTAAGGGCTTCCAGCAATTCAACAGAGGAACCAATGATCATGGCTCGTTGGGAACGCCGTACAATCTAGAAATGTAGTCTAGTCGTTCACAGTTGCATGCGGTCGGTTGAAATAGTGGCCGTGGAGTACGACAAGAGTCGGTCACTGTGCAGTTATACTCAGCCATCACCCTTAACAGAAATACAATTCAGCCGCGCCATAAAGCTGCCATTGCCATCCATCTGAAGACACAGGTGCAGATGCTGGAATAGAGCAACAGAGCATTTTGCATCTTCAATCTTCAGCTCCTGTCATGACTATCCATGTGCCGAATTTGCAGTGGTCTGTGTGACCTGCCAGCTTGCAGGTAAATCTGTCAAACTAGTTCTGTTAGATGTTGCCAGCAGCATGAACCAACTCATTGCCAGGGTCATGGCACAATGGTATCGGCATGCATGATGTTGCCAACTCATCCACGGAACCCTTGATGCCTGCAAAACGTCAAACCCACACTCTCTAGCCTCTTGCCCGGAAACGGGAGACGGGACTCAGCGGGCGACGTGTGTGGGGATTTACAAAATTGAAACGATTGACTAGACTACACCTTTCCCCCCATTTAGTTGAACTAAATAAAAAAACAGAGAATGTGCGTGCATTCAGTAATCCTCCCTCTCTGGTCCCCTCTCTACATCCAGTGAATTTAGTTGCCATTGTGATTCTGTCCCGGGGAAAGTGCGGCCTCTCCACCTGCACCACTCGCTACCTTGTCGCCATGGCAGCGGCCGATCTACTGGTCATTATCACCGAAGTCCTTTAGTTTCACGTCAAGCATCTATTTCCCCGTGACTTTCCAGGACGTCACCCCTGTGTGTAGTATTATTTATGCTCTGTCCCGTGCGTCCACTGATACTTCTGTCTGGTTCACCATCACTTTCACCTTTGATCGATTTGTCGCCATATGTAGCCAGAAGCTGAAAACAAAATACTGCACCGGTAGAATTGTGGCTGCGGTGCTAGCAACGACCGGAATTCTACTGTGTCTGAAAAATGTCGCCTTCTATTTCGAAATTGAAATTGTAGAGATCGTCAACAGTGTACTTTGGTTCTGTCACTCCAGAGAAAGTTATTATAACCATATAACCATATAACAATTACAGCACGGAAACAGGCCATCTCGGCCCTACAAGTCCGTGCCGAACAACTTTTTTCCCTTAGTCCCACCTGCCTGCACTCATACCATAACCCTCCATTCCCTTCTCATCCATATGCCTATCCAATTTATTTTTAAATGGTACCAACGAACCTGCCGCCACCACTTCCACTGGAAGCTCATTCCACACCGCTACCACTCTCTGAGTAAAGAAGTTCCCCCTCATGTTACCCCTAAACTTCTGTCCCTTAATTCTGAAGTAATGTCCTCTTGTTTGAATCTTCCCTATTCTCAAAGGGAAAAGCTTGATCACATCAACTCTGTCTATCCCTCTCATCATTTTAAAGACCTCTATCAAGTCCCTCCTTAACCTTCTGCGCTCCAGAGAATAAAGACCTAACTTATTCAACCTATCTCTGTAACTTAGTTGTTGAAACCCAGGCAACATTCTAGTAAATTATACTGACCCTGGATGGGTGGCGTTTGACTATAAGGTTTTAACCCCGTTCCTCCCTTCCGCTATAATCCTGCTGCTCAACGCGCTGACAGCACGGCACATTTTAGTGACCAGCCGGGTCCGTCAAGGGCTGAAGGGCCAAGTGAAATTTCAGAACCAGAATGACCCAGAGATGGAGAGCAGGAAAGGGGTCTATGGTTTTGCTACTCACCATCACCGGCAGTTTCGTGCTGTTCTGGCTGCCGTTCGTTGTATTTTTCATCTATTACCAGATCACAGGAGCCGTGTACAACGTCCCAGACATTGTATTTCAAAACGTAGGGCTTTTGCTGCGAAATGTCAGATGCTGCACCAACACGTTCATTTACGCAGCGACTCAGTCGAAGTTCAGCGAACAGGTGAAGGACGCTGTGAGATCCCGCTTACCTCTCTGTCTCGGTTCATCAATAAAGCCACCGTCTGAAGCGCAGCATGGCGACGGCCACAGTGACACCAGGCTGAAGTCTACATCCTAGCCAACCCACCGCTAGGTCCAGACCGCCGCCTATCTTGGTGCCAACCCCCCTAAAGATTCTCAGGGCGCGGTATCCGGCTCACAATGACGGTCCTAGACCGTGTCCACTGCCTCGGCTTGTGTACACAATGTGTCCCTGCTTCTCTGCCTAGTCCTAGACTATCTAGGTAGACTGTCTGTGTAGGAAGGACCTGCAGATGCCGGTTTAAACGGAAGATAGACGCAAAAAGCTGTTGTAACTCAGCGGGATAGGCAGAAAAGGAATGGGTGACGTTTCGGGTCTGAAGAAGGATCTCGGCCCGAAAGGTCACCCATACCTTCTCTCCAGAGATGCTGCCTGTCCCGCTGAGTTACTCGAGCTTTAGGTAAACTATCTATCTACCTCGACTATCTTTTGCCCCTGGGGCTATTTACCTTCTGCCCACAATCTCCATAGACTGTAATCCTGCATGATAAACTGCGAATCCATCCGCTACAAAGTCCCATGGTCTCTCTCTCTCCCCCCCCCCCCCCCTCTTCCCCCCAGATCGCCAGATTTCTAAACCATACCCTGCACCACGACCAATAAATGAGTGATAGTGTTGATCTACACTGGATCAGCGCTCTGTAGACTCAAGGGCCTGTCCCACTTAGGCGTCATTTGCGCGTTACGCAGATGGCGAGCGAAGATTTTGTACATCACAAAATCCTACGTCACCACGCACCATGCGCGCCTAATGTGCGCGTCACGACGCGTGCGTCGTGACGCGTAAACGATGTCGCGTACATGACGCGCAAATGACGCCCAAGTGGGACAGGCCCTTTACTGTTCCCGCAAAATGTACCGTATGGTGTAAAACAAAAGAAGATAGACACAAAATGCTGGAGTAACTCAGCGGGATTGCCAGCACCTCTGGAGAAAAGGAAGATGGTGACGTTTCGGGTCGAGTTCATTCTTCAAAATGACTGAAAAGTCACCTATTCCTTTTCTCCAGAGATGCTGTCTGACCCGCTGAGTTACTCCAGCTTTTTGTGTCTATTTGCGGTTTAAACCAGCATTTGTAGTTCCTTCCTACACAAAACAAAAGAAACCGCTGGTGGGGCGCCTCAGACGTGCGACATGATGTGGATTCATGTGGGACAATGATACAAGGACATCTGCCTAACACATGGCCCAAGGTTTCATTCGTAAGATCACAATCGCTTGCACCTTCTCACCAACTCCCCATGAATGGTCTTGATGTTGCCAAGCGATGTTTGACACGATGGATATTCCATTTTGACAATAGTACCTCAATAAAAGCAGCGTCCGAAAGGAACCCAACCCCTCATCCGTCCATGTATGGTACTTCATTTGTCGCACGTACCGAGGTACAGTGAAATTAATGTATGTATAGTATCACTTTACATACGCACTTGGATACATGTTAGGTAAGCATCTGAGATACAGTGCATGTGTATAGCAGTAGTACACGGAGACAGTATACAGAGTCGCCAGTTTGGTGCCATGTCCAAGTCCCGGTTGATGTAAGTGCAGGGATCTTGACCTGACCATGAGGCCAATTGTCCTGGCGGCGTTGCATGGTCAGCCTGGCCATCGGAGGTCCGGCCATTGTGAAAGCAAACCAAGCCTGGACAAAAATATGCCTCGTCCTTGACACCCCCCCCCCCCCCCCCCCCCCCCGAATTTATTTCTGGCAGCAATAGGAATATCTGTAGCCAGTTTAGGTACTGCGGAACCACGCGACCTGGAATACACTTATCGCCACGTGTGGACAAACGAAGAACTTTCTTTACAAAACATCCAAGAAATGTGTGATAGAGTAAATAATCTACAATGGGTCCGAACTGGGAGGATCGTCTTGTGTAGAACTAAACACACGGTTGGAGCAACTCAGCTGGTCAGCCAGCATCTGCAGAGAAAATTTTAGTTTTTAGTTTTAGAGAACAGGCCCTTCGGCCCACCGGGTCCGCACCGATCAGCGATCCCCGCACATTGACACTATCCCACACCCACTAGGGACATTGTTTACATTTACCAAGCTAATTAACCTCCAAGCCTAACCTACAAACCTGTACGTATTTGGAGTGTGGGAGAGAACCGGAGAAACCCCACGCGTATCACGGGGAGAACATCCAAACTCAGTACAGTCGAACCCGAGTATCCGGCGCTGCATTGGCTGTAAGGCAGCAACTCTACCGCTGCGCCACCGTGACCGCCCAATGGTCAGACAACGTTTCTGGTCGTGATCCTTGGTCTGTCTGACATACGAGGTTGTGTCGGCGCTGTTAGCCTCATGCTGGTTGTTCCTGGAGCTCCTAGCAGGAAGGTGTAACGTGCCCCCGTCTCAGGCCCAGAGTTGCCTTCTCCACATGGACTGTCCTGACGTGGAACGGAGTCAAAGCTGTCAACGTCATGGCTGGACCCCCCCCCCCCCCCCGTCCAGTCGGTGACATCCTCTGCCCGAGGGGTTGCTACAAACTCCCATCCATATCCCCAGTGCAACAAGAAACTAAATTCCCAACAGAAAAAAAGAATAGATAAATATAGAATGGAGGACACTCTGTACACCCAGTGTTCCTGTATCTGAAGAAGGGTTACGGCCCGAAACGTTGCCTATTTCCTTCGCTCCATAGATGCTGCTGCACCCGCTGAGTTTCTCCAGCACTTTGGTCAAACTTCGATTTTCCAGCATCCTTCTTAAAAACTTCCTATATATCTTACCATTTTGTGTAAAAAAAACCCTAAATACGTGGAATTGAGAAGAGGGACGTGTATCAGCATTTGTCTCTCTCCTCTCAGTCAGAGCTGTACAACATGGAAACAGGCAGTTCGGCCCACCTTGTCCATGCCGGACAAGATGGCGTATTGGACTAGCCCCATTTCCCTGCATTTGGCCCATAGCTCCGTAAACCCTTCATGAAGAAGAGTCTCGACCCGAAACGTCACCTGTTCCTTTTCTCCAGAGATGCCATCTGACCCGCTGAGTAGCTGTCCAAATGTTTTTTAAATATCGCAATTATATCCGCTTCTATAGTTCCCTCGTTGCCCTCTGAGTGAAAATATTGTTGAGGTCGTTCTTAAATCTCTCCCCTGTTCCCTTAAGCCTGTGCCCTCTAGTTTAAAAAAAAAAAATTATTCATCTATCCTGGGGAAAAAACTGTGAGCGTACACTTTATCCAGGCCCCTCAAGGTTTTGTACACCACATCGAGGTCACCCCTCGACCTCCTACGCTTCAAAGAAAATGTTCACAGCATATCTAACCTCTATCTAAACCCACACATCCAGGTAACATCCTGGTGAATCTCTCCCACAGTTGTTCCTCCCTCCCACTTGTTGACCCCGCCCCACCCGGCGGTTCCTCTCTGTGACTTTCTATGCATGAGTACCCCGGGTCACAGTCGCCGAGCGCAGACTGACTGGAGACCTATTTGTTCTTGGGTATGACAAGCACATTGTTCACCACAGCTCCCTGCCACCTCCCTGGACTAAACTCAAGCTCCTCTCACCGCCATTGCGGAACACATCCTGTTACTGTACCGGCTCTTTTCCCCGTGACGAGACAAGGAGCAGGGCAAACACAGGGCAGGGTTATTGTCCAGCCGTTTACGCTGAGTGCCAGGACAGTCCCCGTGGGTCAGGGTAGTTCATGAGGCGAATGGGAACTCCGGAGCTAAACTGCCGCCGACACACAATGAAGTTGTTGGCGCGGCTCAGCATCGCGGAGAGACGGTCGCACCATCACGCAGCTGGCATGGCGGCGAAGACCAGGGTCGGTACTTTGGGACGAGGAGGGGACCTTCCCGAGGTAGTAGATGGAGAGGAGGTGGACAACATTGGAGAGCACGGCGAGGAGAGTGAGGGAAGGCTGAGGAGAAGGACAGCATGTGGCGGGGATGAAGTCGTCCCGGAGAGACTACACGGGGAGTGTCGGTATCCTATAGCGCAGAGTACTTGTGCCTCGCAGTATTGGGTCATTGTGCCCTACAGCTTGGCGAATATGTGGCACTCATTGTGTCTCCCGGTGTGTGTATGGGTGGCTGAGACCGGAGGGTCAGGCGGTCTGTATCGGATAATTTGTGGATCTAACTCACAATGGGGAGGGGTTTAGGTTTATTTGGTCCATGTAGTGTGGCACCTCTGTCCCACAGTGTGGGTTATCCTTTTCCACAGTGTATCTGCTCTACAGTGCGGGCGCCTGCGTGCTCTATCGCGCGGACATTGGGGTTAACGTATCTTCTCACTACAGCAAGGCGTTTAACAATATTTCAAATGGCAATCTGATCTGAGAGTTTGACAGCAGTGGCATCAAAGGCAAGTTGTCAGAGTAGATCTAAAATGGGCTTTTTGGGGGAGGATGGGTCTCTTTCCTGAGTGGAGAGCTGTGACCAGGTTGGTGCTTGGCCGCAGTGAAGGTGGCCGCCCTCACCTACAGGATGACATCAACCAGTTAGTAAAGTGAGCAGAACACAGTCATGAGGTGCAGAGTGGTAGGAGCAGAATTAGGCCACTCGGCCCATCAAGTCTACCCCCATTCAACCATGGCTGATCTATCTCTCCCCGTAATCCCATTCTCTTGCCTTACCTCCACAACCCCTGACACCATTACGAATCAAGAATCTATCTATCTCTGCCTAAAAAATATCAATTGACTTGGCCTCCACAGCTTTCCGTGGCAAAGAATTTCACAGATTCACCAGCCTCTGACCGAGGAAAGTCCTCCTCACCTCCGTCCTTTAATTATGACCTCCCACTAATGGAACCGTCCTATCCACTCTATCCAAGCCTCTCACTATTCGATTTGTCACTGTCAGAGGGGATTTAATTGCGATAAGGGCGAGGTGGTACACCTCAGGAGGATTAATGAAGGTAGGATGTACAAAATGCCCGGCAGGACTCTCGGGGGTATCGAGGAACCGAGGAGGCTTTGTGCAGAAGTCCAAGTATCTATGAAGTCTGTAGTATCGGTGGGTGAAGTAATGAAGAAGGCATACAGAGTATTAACCTCGTTGGCCGGGTGTAGAATATAGACCAGGAAGGACATGGTTCACGTTACAAGGCTTTGGTTAGAAACATAGAAACATAGAAAATAGGTGCAGGAGTAGGCCATTCGGCCCTCGAGCCTGCACCGCCATTCAATATGATCATGGCTGATCATCCAACTCAGTATCCCGTACCTGCCTTCTCTCCATACCCCCTGATCCCCTAAGCCACATCTAACTCCCTCTTAAATATAGCCAATGAACTGGCCTCAACTACCTTCGGTGGTAGAGAATTCCAGAGATTCGCCACTCTCTGTGTGAAAAATGTTTTTCTCATCTCGGTCCTAAAAGACTTCCCCCCTTATCCTTAAACTGTGACCCCTTGTTCTGGACTTCCCCAACATCGGGAACAATCTTCCTGCATCTAGCCTGTCCAACCCCTTAAGAATTTTATACGTTTCTATAATATCCCCCCTCAATCTTCTTAGGCCACAGCTGGACTATAACCGTGTCCAGTTCTGGTCGTTGAACGATAGGAAGAATGTGATTGTTCGGGAGATGGTGAAAGAGAGATGTTCTCTGGAATGGACTGCATTTCTGAAGATGAATTGTGCAGTGTAGGAAGGAACTGCAGATGAAATGCGTATTAAGGAACTGCAGATGCTGGTTTAAACCAAAGATAGACACAAAATGCTGGAGCAACTCAGCGGGACAGGCAGCATCTCAGGTGAGAGGGAATGAATGGGTGGCGTTACGGGTCGAGATCCTACGTCAGACCGCGCAGGCTGGGTTTGTTTTCCTTGGAATTAACGAGGCCGAGGGGAGAGCGTTCTGGGTGAAATATTTCGGGTAGATTATGTTCAACATTCCCCACTGGCAGAGATGTTAGAAACTGGGGGGGGCATGCTTTAGGCTAAAGGGAAGAAGTTTAGAGATGATCTGAGTATTCTCATCGGAAGGTGGTTGGAATCTACTGCCCGTGTGGATGTTGGAGGAGGCGTCTCTCATCAGTTAAGAGGAAGCCTAACGAGCATTTGAATCAAGATGACTTTGGAGTGTACACGGGATTTAAACATACAGCACTGCTACTCGAATGGGTTGGGCGTTGGTGCCGAGGGGAACGTTTGTGGAAAGAGAAAGAGTAAATGTTTCACCTTCAGATGTCAGAAACGTGAACAAGAGAAAGCATGATAGTCCAGGTAGCAGAGACGATGGTGGTTGGGTGGGAGGCGGAATGGAAGCTATATCGCTGATGGAGTGAGACTAATCTATGTTTACAGTGAGTTTCAGATAAGTAAAGATGCGCTTGAGTATATGTAATGTGTGGCCAATTAAGGGGGTGTGGCAAGAGCAATTACGCCTTTCAAAAGACACTTGGATAGATGATGGACAGGGAAAGATCAGAGGGAAATGGGCTCCATTCAGACAATTGGCAACTATTTGAATAGAAAAAATAAAATTCGGGTAGAAGCGAGCAGTTCTGCGGCAACACAGAGGGGGGGGGGGGGGGGGGGGCGCTACTTAAAGTTGGATAATTCGGTGTCGTGATATGATATTTATTTCCCAGTTTTGGGAACGAGGCTACGACACCGGGTTCTCTCGCCTCCAACGCTGCCCGATCTGCTGACTATCAAGCATTTTTAATTTCAGATTTTCAGCATCGGCGTTATTTTCATGTTCAACGGCTGAGAGGCTAGTTTGTAACTCTCTCTCTCTCTCTCCCCTTTCTGCTTTTTTTGCAGGTAATCACGTTATGGTTGAGGCGCCGCCTCCTCTGGCTGATCTGCCTCTCGCCTCCCGTCGTCCTGCTCCTGAGGATGATGCTGCCCACGTCCAAAGGCAGCGAGAGGGCTTGTACCACCGTGCCCTTCCTGCTTCTGCCCGACTGCCGCTGCGAGAGGGACCCTCCGTTCCTGGTGTTCTTGGTGACGAGCCGGCCGGCAGAAGCGGCAGAGCGGGTGGCCATCCGCCGGACCTGGGGGGCAGAGCGTTGGAGCCACCAGGGCCGGGTCGCCACTTTCTTCCTGCTGGGGAGGGCGGCGAGTTGGGGGCGCGGCTGTGGCTGGAGGCACGGGTACATCAGGACATCATCCAGGGCGACTTCGCCGACACTTACTACAACTTGACCCTGAAGGTGATGATGGGGATGGAGTGGGCGCGGCGCCACTGCCAGACTGCGCGCTTCTTCATGAAGACGGACTCGGACGTGTTTGTCAACACACCCCACTTGCTGCGGCTGCTGAGCTCCAAACCCAGCCGGCGTTTCTTCAGCGGCCAGATAATGCACCACATCCAGCCCATCCAGGACAAGCGCAGTAAGTGGTACATCAGCCCGCAGGAGTTCGCCTCCCCAGTCTTCCCCAAGTACTGCTCCGGCACCGGCTACGTCTTCTCCGGGGACCTGCCCAGCCTGATCTGCCAGGTGGCCAACTCCGTGCCCTTCCTCAAGCTGGAGGATGCATTCGTGGGTCTCTGCCTGGCCAGGCTGGGGGTCCCGCCAGTGCCCATGACGCCACGCCGCCTCTTCTTCACCCTCAAGATTCCCTTCTCCGTGTGTCGCTACCGCCACCTGGTCACCGCTCACCACGTCAGCCCCGCTGAGATGCTGCACTACTGGAGCGCTCTGCGGGCACCAGCGGCAGACGAGTGCCCGCCTCCAACTGGCCCGGTCGGAGGGGCACATGTTGGGATCCAGGCTGAGGAGTGAAACTGGGAGCCGGCATTGGAGGGCATATGGGGATCGGGGTCAGGTGTGGGCGGGGTGGGAGTGGGAGTGGGAGTGGGGTGGGCAAGGGTCGGGAAACTGTGGCACTTGGGAGAGTGGAGCGCAGGGCAGGTGGCTGGGTGGGGGAGGGGGGCACAAGGTGGGCTGATGTGAGAGAGCGCGGTTATGGGGTTGGAGAGAGCCAGCACCACGTGAGGGTGGGCAGACTGGCGGATCGGTGCTGGGATGAGAGAGTCGGGCCGAGAGCGGGGTGAGTTGGAGCATCATGATGACCCTGTCCCACTTAGGAAACCTGAACGGAAACCTCTGGTGACCTTGCGCCCCATGAGGTTCCCGGAAATTTTGGTCACTCCCCCTAATGGTCGAAAGTGGTTTCCGCATGGTCGGGGCTTCTTCTATGTTCCTTCTATTAATTCAACTAAATCAAATCCGGCCTCGACTAAAAATAGGTTCCCGTTTGGTCGAAGCCAGTGGAGTGGGGTCGCTATTTACTTACAGGCAGTCGAAGGCAATCACCAGAGGTTTCCGTTCAGGTTTCTTAAGTGGGACAGGGGCATAAGAAGGAGAACATTGTGTGGTGGGTACACAAAAATGCTGGAGAAACTCAGCGGGTGCAGCAGCATCTATGGAGCGAAGGGAATAGGCAACGTTTCTGGCCGAAACCCTTCTTCAGACCCTTCGCTCCATAGATGCTGCTGCATCGCTGAGTTTCTCCAGCATTTTTGTGCACCTTCGATTTTCCAGCATCTGCAGTTCCTTCTTAAACACGTTGTGTGGTGGAAGGGTTGTGTGGGTAGGAATAGTCAGGTGGATTGGTAGTGGGCGGAATGATCTGGGATCAGTACGGGGGGAATGGGATTGATGGCGGGAACGCGCGGGGAGGTGCAGTGGTGGAGAGACTGAGATGGTGGATGGAGCTTATGGAGAAGGGGTTTGGTAGAATAGTCCATGGAGCAGGTCGCTGGAGGGTAATTGGGGAAAAAGGCAATGCTTGCAGTGGTGGGGGACACGTGGTGGAGGTTGAGAGCAGAGGGCTAAGGAGGAAATGTAGAATGGCGTGGCGGTAGAGTTGCTGCATTACAGCGCCAGAGTCCCGGGTTCGACCCTGACTACAGGTGCTGTCTGTACGGAGTTTGGCCGTTCTCCCCCGGACTGCGTGGGTTTTCTCCGGTTTCCTCCCACACCCCAAAAGACGTGCAGGTTTGTTGGTTAATTGGTTTCGGTAAAAATAGTAAATTGTCGGTGGTGGGTTGGGTAGTGTTAGTCAGATTCAGATTCAGATTCAGATTCAACTTTAATTGTCATTGTCAGTGTACAATACAGAGACAACGAAATGCAGTTAGCATCTCCCTGGAAGAGCGACATAGAATATGATTTCAATAAATAATTCTATTTACATGCATACAGTCATAGTGTTTTTCCTGTGGGAGGAGTGTGGGGGGGGGGGGGGGGGGGGGGGGGGGAAGGTGATTGGCAGTCACCGAGGTACATTGTTAAGCAGTGTGACAGCCGCAGGGAAGAAGCTGTTCCTGGACCTGCTGGTCGGGCAACGGAGAGACCTGTAGCGCCTCCTGGATGGTAGGAGGGTAAACAGTCCATGGTTGGGGTGAGAGCAGTCCTTGGCTATGCTGAGCGCCCTTCGCAGACAACGCTTGCTTTGGACAGACTCAATGGAGGGGAGCGAGGAACCGGTGATGCGTTGGGCAATTTTCACCACCCTCTGCAGTGCTTTCCGGTCGGAGACAGAGCAGTTGCCATACCATACTGTGATACAGTTGGTAAGGATGCTCTCGATGGTGCAGCGGTAGAAGTTCACCAGAATCTGTGGAGACAGATGGACCTTCTTTAGTCTCCTCAGGAAGAAGAGACGCTGGTGAGCCTTCTTGACCAGTGTTGAGGTATTGTGGGTCCAAGAGAGATCATCGGAGATGTTGACCCCCAGAAACCTGAAGCTGGAGACACGTTCCACCTCCGTCCCGTTAATATGGATGGGGGTGTGCGTGCCGCCCCTAGACCTTCTGAAGTCTACAATGAGCTCCTTGGTCTTCTTGGAGTTAAGGGCCAGGTTGTTGTCAGCGCACCATGCTGCTAGGAGCTGGACCTTATAGGCCGACTCATCGTTGTTGCTGATGAGGCCAATCACCGTTGTATCATCTGCATACTTGATGATGGTGTTAGTACCATGTACAGGTGTGCAGTCATAGGTGAAGAGGGAGTAGAGGAGGGGACTCAGCACACAGCCCTGTGGAACGCCGGTGTTCAGGGTGAGGGTTGAAGAGGTGTGCTTGTCTAAGCTAACAGACTGGGGTCTGTTGGTTAGAAAGTCCAGTATCCAGTTGCAGAAGGAGGGGTCGATGCCCAGGTCACCGAGTTTGGTGATCAGTTTAGAGGGTATAATGGTGTTGAATGCTGAGCTGTAATCGATGAACAGCATTCTTACATAAGTCTCTGTTGTCGAGGTTGGAGAGGGTGGAGTGAAGTGCCGTTGAGATGGCATCCTCCGTACTCCTGTTCTTGCGGTAGGCAAACTGATAGGGATCCAATGTGGGGGGTAGGCAGTCTTTGAGGTGTGCCAGGACCAGCCTCTCGAAGCACTTGGTGATGATGGGAGTAAGTGCAACTGGGCGGAAGTCGTTGAGGCTTGCCGCAGTGGAGTGTTTTGGCACCGGCACGATGGAGGTGGTTTAAAGGCACGTATGGACAACTGCTTGGGCAAGTGACAGGTTGAAGATGTCAGTCCAGACGTCTGTCAGCTGCGCAGCACAGGCCCTGAGGACGCGCCCGGGGATGCCGTCAGGGCCAGCAGCCTTACGTACATTAGTCCTACTCAGTGCCACGTACACGTCGTAGGGGGTGAGTGTGAGGGGTTGGTGATCAGCAGGGAGCACAGCCTTGATGGCTGTCTCTAGATTGTCCCTGTCGAAGCGGCCATAGAAGTAGTTAAGCTCCTCATTGAAGGAGGCGGCGCTGGAAGTGGGGGTGGTGTTGGTGGGTCTATAGTCCGTGATGGCCTGGATGCCTTGCCACATGCGTCGGGGGTCGGAGTTGTTGTGGAAGTGCTCCTCAATCCTGAGTTTATGGCAGTGCTTGGCCTTCTTGATGCCCCTCTTCAGGTTAGCCCTGGATGAACTGTAGGCTCGAGCATCGCCTGACCTGAAAGCGGTGTCCCGTGGTTTCAGCAGTAGCCTGACCTCGCTGTTCATCCATGGCTTCTGATTCGGGAATATGGTCACCCGTTTGAGGGAGGTGACACTATTGATGGTGGAGTTTATAAAGTCCAGAACAGAGGATGTGTAGGAATCAATGTCCGTGTGGGAGTCAAGGGTGGCCTGGGCTGCAAACGCCTTCCTGTCAGTGTTTCCAAAACACTGCTGAAGTGTTGAGTCCGCTTCCTCTGACCAGACTTTAACTGTCCTCACAGTGGGTTTAACCCGTCTGATGAGTGGGGAGTACTTAGAGAGCAGGAACAATGAGAGGTGATCAGACTGACCAAGGTGGGGGAGGGGGACGGCTTTGTAACCTTCAGCCATGTTAGTGTAGACTTTGTCCAGTGTCTTGTCTACTCTAGTGGCGAAGGAGACGTGTTGGTGGAATTTGGGGAGTACAGTCTTCAGGTTGGAGTGATTGAAGTCACCCGCAACCCGCCTCGGGGTTGTGAGTCTGTTGTTTGTTAATGGCAGTATGCAGATCTTTCATTGCAAGCTTGGCATTAGCATCAGGAGGGATATAGGCTGCAGTCACAACAGTGGAGGTAAACTCTCTGGGCAGATAGAACGGTCCGCATCTAACCAAGAGGAACTCAAGGTTAGGTGAGCAGTGACTCTCGATGATGGTGGAGTCCATGCACCATGCTTTATTTACATAAATGCACAGACCCCCACCTCTGGTCTTACCGGAGTCTGTTGTCCTGTCCGCTCGGAGTAAATGACGCCCCGTTAGCTGGATGGTGCTATCAGGAACGTCGATGTTGAGCCAAGTTTCCGTGAAGATCAGGATGTTGCAGTCTTTGGTCCAGTTGTGGGAGGTGATCCTTAGCCGGAGTTTGTTCATTTTGTTTGCCAGTGAGCGTACGTTGGCGAGGAAAAGGGTAGGAATTGCTACCCTGTGTGGGGCTAGCTCTAACCTGACCTTCAACCCACCTCTGCGTCGCTGGCGGTGCTTTCATACGCGTCGCCGTCTGTTGGTGCTTCCGGTCGGCCAAGCTGGCTTGGTGCGCGCTGGTGTTCTGCTGCTCCGTTGCTCTGCGCCTCCGTGGCTCAGCTGGCGTTCTCCAGCCCGGTTGCTCCGGTGGCGTTCTCCAGCCCAGCGGCTCAGCTGGCATTCTCCAGCCCCGCGGCTCCGCTGGCGGTCTCCAGCCCCGCGGCTCCGCTGGCGTTCTCCAGCCCCGCGGCTCCGCTGGCGTTCTCCAGCCCCGCGGCTCCGCTGGCGTTCTCCAGCCCCGCGGCTCAGCTGGCGTTCTCCAGCCCCGCGGCTCCGCTGGCGTTCTCCAGCCCCGCGGCTCAGCTGGCGTTCTCCAGCCCCGCGGCTCCGCTGGCGTTCTCCAGCCCCGCGGCTCCGGTGGCGTTCTCCAGCCCCGCGGCTCCGCTGGCGGTCTCCAGCCCCGCGGCTCCGCTGGCGTTCTCCAGCCCCGCGGCTCCGCTGGCGTTCTCCAGCCCCGCGGCTCCGCTGGCGTTCTCCAGCCCCGCGGCTCCGCTGGCGTTCTCCAGCCCCGCGGCTCCGCTGGTGTTCTCCAGCCCCACTGCTCCGATGCTCCGTTGCTCTGACGAGCTCAGGAGCGAGACGGAGAAAGTTGTTGTAACCGCAGGAACGGAAGTCCAGAGGTTCCTGTCGGCTGTACGAACGAGATACAAGACTGCTCCGTGTGAGCAGCCTTGAAACAGGTAGGAGAATTGTCGCTATTTCTCCATTTTTTGGGAGACACGGGGCGTCCCGATGTGCCCACGCCGCCACCATTTTGTATAGTGGACGAGGATTGCTGGTCGGAGCGGACTCGGTGGGCCGTAAGGCCTATATTCGCGCTGTATCTGGAAACAACAAACTAAACCGTGGGGAGAGGGGGGACTGGACTAGGGAGAGGAAGTCTGGGTGCTGCCAGTGCGAGTGGGGCAGTGCGAGTGGGAAGTGGGAGAGGGATTGATAGGCTGGAGTCGGGGGATGAATGCAGTAGTAGTGGGCATGCGGGATTAGATTGATTCAATGTCATAGAGTTTACAGCATGAAAACAGGCTCTACGGCGCAACTTATTCATGCCCACCAAATTCCCATTCAAAACTATTCCCATTCTAAACTATTCCCAAAATTCCCATTCTAAACTATTACCAATTGCCTGTATTTAGCCAATTTCCCTCTAAATTATTCATATCCATGTATCTGTCCCAATGTCTTTTGAAAGTCGTAATTGTATTTGCTTTTATTGCTGCTTCTAGCACATAGTCCCAGGTCCGGACTACCCTCTGAGTGAAAATGTTGACCCCGAGGTTGCTATTGAATCTCATCCCTCGCACCTTAAGCCTATGCCCTCTAGTTTTAGAATCTACAATTAGTTTGGGCTTTATCCATACCCCCATAATCCTGCACGTACTCACACACATACCCACACCCACACATACACCCACGCATACATCCACACACGCACACGCGTACACACCCACAAGGTCCCCCCCTACCGTCTCCTCAGCCTCCCATGCTCCCAAAGAGATTCCAGTATCTCCTGCTATCCCAGGTCTGTTCTGGGACTGAAACGAGCAAAAAGTCTTTTGGCGAAGATGTCACGACGGGGCACTGCGTTTGTGCTCGGTCGTTTACCATAGGTGCAGAAAAAATAATGAGAAACATTGAGAACATTCTATAGGTAAACATACATTTCGGGTTAAATAACCCGCTCCCACATTTTTGCCACGATCTCACGAGAATTCAATGATGGAGACGGGTGAAGGAGAGTCAGTCTTTGTAGAGCATTTTATTTCATAAAGTTGCAAGAGGATGATTTGCACAGTTTCTTCCCAGCTGTTAACAGGCAACTGAATCATCCTACCACAACCAGAGAGCAGAGCTGAGCTACTATCGACCTCATTGGTGACCCTCGGACCTTGGGGTGCAGCTTGACAGTGAGCTGAACTGGAAGTGTCATATGGAGGCGGTGTACAGGAGGGGACAAAGCCGACTGTATTTTTTAAGGAGGCTGAGGTCTTTTAATATCTGCCAACCCCTACTGTGCAGTGTCTACCATTCAGTGGTGGCCAGTGCTCTGTTCTTTGCTGTGGCCTGTTGGGGAGATGGCGCCCGTATAGCGGATAAAAACAGATTGGACAAACTAATCAGGAAGGCCGGCTCAGTGGTCGGGGCTGAGCAACGAACGGTCCAGCAGGTGGCAGAGGCCAGAACTCTAAATAAACTAGGTTCCATAATGACAAACCCCACTCACCCACTCCATGCCCTGAAGGTGATCAAGAGCAGCATCTTCAGCCAGAGGCTGATTGCACCAATGTGCAAAACGGAGAGATACAGGAAGTCCTGTTTACCAGCTGCTATAAGACTTTTAATGAGCATAAATAACTGCACTTTTTTTAAATTAATTGTATTTTAACTTGTATTTTAACGTATTTTAACTTGTTATGTATGAAAGCGTGGTGTTATGTTTGTCTTGAAGCTGTCGTGGCACTGTAATTTCCTGAAAAGGATTATTAAAGGAATAATCTAAATCTAATCTAATCCTTGATCGGACTTTGCTGGCTTTACCTTGCAATGAACGTTTTCCCCGAATCATGTATCTATGTAAATGACTCGATTGCAATCATGTATTGTCTTTCCGCTGACATGAATAGTACACAACCAAAGCTTTTCACTGTAGCTCGGTACGCCCGACAATAAACTAAACTGATGAATTAAACTGATTTGCTGCATTTGCAGTACGGCAGATTGATATGGGACATGGAATATAGGCGAATCATGGGAGCCGCCAAATACATCATTTCAAGTTGTGGAAGCATCATCTAGGGATACGTGGTGAGGCATAATCTATCAATGTGTGTTGTTGACCCGCAGGCGAGGATAGAATTGAATGGATGAATGAATTAATGAATACTTTATTGTCCATGTGACGTCACAGTGAAATTTGTTGCTTGCTAACCCAAGATATGCAAATAGTTGCCACATAAAGGTTGCTGCCAAAGTTACAAAGTGCACACAGTATCCGCGCCAGGTCCCCCTTTGTTCTCCCGCTCACCCACCACCCCCCACACAGCAGCTCATCAACGTCAGGCCCCGTTGTCCATTGTTCTTCCCCACTCTCTCACGGCCATCCCCCCACGCAGGGTCCTTCGCAACGGCGTCTTCACTCACATGTGGTCCAATCTCGTCTGTCGGTTGCCGTCCCTATTGACCGCTGCACCGACTCCTCTCCAGATGCCTCCGTGGCACCTACGCTGGCCAGGTACATGCAGATGAGCATTTTCTTGACCAAAGATTTCGAGCTCCTCTATAATCTTTGCTCTTGACCAGGTACAAGCAGATGAGCATTCTGTTGACCAGTTAGATGTAGATGAGCATTCGCGACTGGCATTTCAAGTTTGTGCACCATTACATACTTGAGCATCGAGACAAAGCTAATAAAAAGTTACCATGGCAAAATCCATTAATGCTGCAGAACATTATGAATTCAATATGTGATTTTATTCCCCCCCCCTTTATGTATATTTGCTTAAGTTAGAACTACATTCGCAATGCCATCTGGTTTCTAATTTGCCATCAACTATCCTGGTCCAGTGACGGTGAGTGTCATGAAAGGTTCTACCAGTTCGTACACACCCTCCTAGGCTACATCCCGAGGGAGGCAGTGCGGAGTACTGACAGAACCGGTCAGTTTGGTCATCGACGTCCATCCTCACCGAGGCTCATTGCAGGAGCAGCGAGATGGGTCAGTTCAGTGCATGGGTGTACACTGGCATCCATGCCTGGAATCCGGGGCTCAGCACAAATTCACATGTGGGGAATGAACTACAGGTCCGGGATTTCACTTGTGTCCATCACTAAAGGTAACTCTGACATTGAGAGCAAACCAGCTGTCTGGGGAATCCATTCTCCCCAAATTTGACACCGAGGTATTCGAAGGGGAATAGATACGTATGCATACACACAAATACACACATGTACACCCACACGTACACACACACACACACACACACACACACACACACACACACACACACACACACACATGTATACACACTTGTACACACACACACGCATACGTTGACACACACACTCACACACTCACACAGATACATTGATCCACCCAAGCAACAAATGCACCAGCTCCCTCCACGAGGTTCAATCATCAGTAATCCTCCAAAACGTATAGATGTACATTTTTCATCCTCTGCACAGTTCCCAGTTCAGGATCCAAAAGCAGAATAGGGAGATTTAAATTCTGGCAAGGGACAGCGGTGCATTTAGAAACATAGAAACATAGAAAATAGGTGCAGGAGTAGGCCATTCGGCCCTTCGAGCCATTCAATATGATCATGGCTGATCATCCAACTCAGTATCCCGTACCTGCCTTCTCTCCATACCCCCTGATCCCTTTAGCCACAAGGGCCACATCTAACTCTCTCTTAAATATAGCAATTTATCCTGAGCCGGGTTGTGGCGCGAGTTGGCGGCTTAGTCAATGGTTGTGTGGGGCGATCTAGAGAGAGTGTGTGTGTGGGCCCAGTGATAGTGCATGGGCCCAGTGCTAGTGTGTGTGTGGGCCCAGGGATAGAGTGTGGGTCCCGGGATAGTGTGTGACAAAAGACAATAGACAATAGACAATAGGTGCAGGAGTAGGCCATTCGGCCCTTCGAGCTAGCACCGCCATTCAATGTGATCATGGCTGATCACCAGTATCCCGTTCCTGCCTTCTCACCATATCCCCTGACTCTGCTATTTTTAAGAGCCCTATCTAACTCTCTTGAAAGCATCCAGAGAATTGGCCTCCACTGCCTTCTGAGGAAGAGAATTCCACAGATTCACAACTCTCTGGATGAAAATGTTTTTTCCCATCTCTGTTTGAAATGGCCTACCCCTTATTCTTAAACTGTGGCCTCTGATTCTGGACTCTCCCAACATTGGGAACATGTTTCTTTCCTCTAGGGTGTCCAATTCCTTAATAATCTTATATGTTTCAATAAGATCCCCTCTCAATAATCTTATGTTTCAATAAGATCCCCTCTCATCCTATACAAATTCTAGTGTATACAAGCCCAGTCGCTCCATTCTTTCAACATATGACAGTCCCGCCATCCCGGGAATTAATCTCGTGAACCTACTTTGCACTCCCTCAATAGCAAGAATGTCCTCCCTCAAATTTGGAGACCAAAATTCGTCGTGGGTGGAGGAGCGGTAGATTTGCTGCCGGAAGGGCCTGTCCCACTTGCCTGTCTTTCACGCGCCATTTACGTGACCTGCTAGCGTGTGGGTAGCGTGTGGGGAGCACGTGGGTAGTGCAGGACGGGCGCATGGAGTGGTGTGGAGGAGTGTGGAGTGTGGAGTCCCCCCCCAAACCAGCTCACCCCCCCACGCCAGCCCCCACCACACCAGCCACCCCCCCCCCCCCCACACCACCCACACCAGCCCCACACCCCCTCCCCCAAACACCCCGCAAGGCAGGGGCAGGCAGCGGTAGACCACGACAGGGGTAGGGCGCTCCGCCCCCATCCGCACCTATATACCACAATGAAATGCAGCAAAAATATAATACAGTATCTCAACTCTTTTTACATGTTGCAATGAATGCAATTTCTATTATTTCTTTCCACTTCCAAACAAAAATGTGGTTGGATTATTCAGCGTATGATCAACCTCGGTGAGACCAAGCACAGGCTTGGCGATCGCTTCGCACACCACCTCCACTCAGTTCGCAATAACCAACCTGATCTCCCGGTGGCTCAACATTTCAACTCCTCTTCCCATTTTGAATCCGACCTTTCTGTCCTGGGCCTCCTCCGTGGCCAGAGTGAGGCCCACCGCATATTGGAGGAGCAGCACCTCATATTTGCTTGGGTAGTTTACACCCCAGTGGTATGAACATTGGCTTCTCTAATTTCAGGTAGTCCTTGCTTTCTTCCTCCTTCCCCTCCCATTCCCACAGCCCACTGTCTCGGCCTCTTCCTTTCTTTTTCGTCTTCCCCCCGCCCCCCCGACATCAATCTGAAGAAGGGTCTCGACCCGAAACGTTGTCTATTCCTTCGCTCCATAGATGCTGCCTTACCCCCTGATTATCTCCAGCTTTTTTGTCTACCAATGGGAAATCACCACTGGCCCCATCTTCCCATCTCCTCCCCTGTTGGCTTTCCGCAGAGACCACTCCCTCCATAACTCCCTGGTCAATTCGTCCCTTCCCACCCAAACCACGCACTCTCCTGGCACTTTGCCTTGCAACCGCAGGAAATGCTACACTTGTCGCTTTACCTCCCCCCTTGACTCCATTCAAGGACCCAAGCAGTTTTTCCAGGTGTGGCAGAGGTTCACCTGCACCTCAGATTCAGATTCAGATTCAGATTCAATTTTAATTGTCATTGTCAGTGTACAGTACAGAGACAACGAAATGCATTTAGCATCTCCCTGGAAGAGCGACATAGCAAATGATTTGAATAAATAATAATAAGTGATAATAAGTGTCCGGGGGGTGGGGGGGGGGGGGTGATTGGCAGTCACCGAGGTACGTTGTTGAGTAGAGTGACAGCCGCCGGGAAGAAGCTGTTCCTGGACCTGCTGGTTCAGCAACGGAGAGACCTGTAGCGCCTCCCGGATGGTAGGAGGGTAAACAGTCCATGGTTGGGGTGAGAGCAGTCCTTGGCGATGCTGAGCGCCCTCCGCAGACAACGCTTGCTTTGGACAGACTCAATGGAGGGGAGCGAGGAACCGGTGATGCGTTGGGCAATTTTCACCACCCTCTGCAATGCCTTCCGGTCGGAGACAGAGCAGTTGCCATACCATACTGTGATGCAGTTGGTAAGGATGCTCTCGATGGTGCAGCGGTAGAAGTTCACCAGGATCTGAGGAGACAGATGGACCTTCTTCAGTCTCCTCAGGAAGAAGAGACGCTGGTGAGCCTTCTTGATCAGAGTTGAGGTATTGTGGGTCCAAGAGAGGTCATCGGAGATGTTGACTCCCAGGAACCTGAAGCTAGAAACACGTTCCACCTCCGTCCCGTTAATGTGGATGGGGGTGTGCGTGCCGCCCCTGGACTTCCTGAAGTCTACAATGAGCTCCTTGGTCTTCTTGGAGTTAAGGGCCAGGTTGTTGTCAGCGCACCATGCTGCTAAGTGCTGGACCTCCTCCCTGTAGGCCGACTCATCGTTGTTGCTGATGAGGCCAATCACCGTTGTATCATCTGCATACTTGATGATGGTGTTAGTACCATGTACAGGTGTGCAGTCATAGGTGAAGAGGGAGTAGAGGAGGGGGCTCAGCACACAGCCCTGTGGAACGCCGGTGTTCAGGGTGAGGGTTGAAGAGGTGTGCTTGTCTAACCTAACAGACTGGGGTCTGTTGGTTAGAAAGTCCAGTATCCAGTTGCAGAGAGAGGGGTCGATGCCCAGGTTACCAAGCTTGGTGATCAGTTTTGATGGTATAATGGTGTCGCCGTCTGTTGGTGCTTCTGGTCGGCCGAGCTGGCTTGGTGCGCGCTGGTGTTCTGCCGCTCCGTTGCTCCGCGTCTGCGTCTCCGTGACTCCGCAGGCGTTCTTCAGCCCCGCGGTTCTGCTGATGGTCTCCAGCCCCGGGGCTTACCTGGCGTTCTCTAGCCCAGCGGGTCGGGTGGCGGTCTCCAGCTCCACGGTGTTCTCCAGCTCCACGGGTCGGGTGGTGTTCTCCAGCTGCGAGGGTCAGGTGAGCTCCACGGGTCGGGTAGCGTTCTCCAGCTCCACGGGTCGGGTAGCGTTCTCCAGCTCCACGGGTCGGGTAGCGTTCTCCAGCTCCACGGGTCGGGTGGCTCCAACTTCATCTATTGCATCCACTGCTCTAGGTGTCAGCTGCTCTACATCGGTGAGACCAAGCGTAGGCTTGGCGATTGCTTCGCCCAACACCTCCGCTCGGTCCGCAATAACGAACCTAATCTCCCGGTGGCTCAGCACTTCAACTCCCCCTCCCGTTCCGAATCCGACCTTTCTGTCCTGGGCCTCCTCCATGGCCAGAGAGAGGCCCACTGTAATTTGGAGGAGCAGCACCTCATATTTCGCTTGGGCAGTTTACACCCCAGCGGTATGAACATTAACTTCTTCAATTTCAGGTAATCCCTGCATTCTCCTCCTCTTCCCAGTTCTCCCTGAACCCACTGTCTCCGCCTCTTCCTTTCTTCTTCCCGTCCCCCCCACCCTCACATTAGTCTGAAGAAGGGTCTCGACCCGAAAGGTTGCCTATTTCCTTTGTTCCATAGATGCTGCCTCACCCGCTGAGTTTCTCCAGCATTTATGTCTCCCCTTTCACACAAGTTCTGTTATCCCACTTTCCTCACCCACTCCCTACACATTAGGGGCAATTTTACAGAGACGTCTTTGGGATGTGGGAGGAAACCCACACGCTTGCAGGGAGAATGTGCAAATTCAACACAGACAGTGCTCGAGGACAGGATCGAACACAGATCTCTGGCGTGTGAGGCAGCAAGTCTACCAGCTGTGCCACTATATTTTGTTTTCCAACACACAAAAAATTATACGTTGATAACTTTGGTTACTAAAAAAATGAAAATGTCCATTTTCAGTTTTAAATCTCCAAGTGACGCTATGTCCCCTTTTACAGCTACTGTATATTTTAATTAAATTCAAGACTATGGGGCAGTACATTGGCCATAAAGTTGCTGCCTAAAAGTACCAGAGACCCGGAATTGATCCTGAATATAGGTGCTGTCTGTATAGAGTTTGCTCCTTTTCTCTTTGATCGCATGGGTTTTCTCTGGGTGCTCATGTATCCTTCCACATTCCAAAGGTGTGCAGGAACCTATTTCAGACCCAACCCAAAACGTAATATTTTCCTTTTGTCCAGAGATTCTGCCTGACCTGTTGAGTTACTCAAGCTTTTTGTGTCTATCTTCAGTTTAAACCAGCATCTGCAGTTCCTACCTACACACACAATACTATACGCTAGAACTTTATTAATCCCAGCAGGGAAATCGTGTGTGTGTGTGTGTGGGTATATATATATTATACACACACACACACACACACATATATATATTTATATGGTTATACTAGACCAAGTACAGACCCGTTGGGTCTGCTCCCCCAATGCAGCCGTTCCCTACCCGTAGCCCCCACGGGAGACGTGGTCCTCCAACTCAAGCCGTTCCCGAACATAAGATTCCAGCACTCAGCAGTGCGGCTGTTTTTAAATGGCGTCTTTGAGGCAAGAGGCGGGCGCCAGCAGCCGTTATGGTCGCTGGCCAGCAGGAGGCGACAAAATGAGTGAGTGGGGGTGGGGGGTGGGCAGGAGAAAGATTTTATTAAAAATGTGTACATAAATACGACTAAATTTAATGAGGAGTGGATACTTGGAATGAAAAGTGAAATCTCTACCAAAATGGAAAAAATCCCAGCGTTTCTGGGTCTGGTGACCGGAGACCCGAACACGGATACGGACGGAGATTGACAGAGAGAGAGAGAGAGAGAGAGAGAGAGAGATAGAGAGGGGGGCTGCCCAGAGTTGAACAGCAGGTGTCCTGCCTTGGCCGGAGGCTGCCTAGATTTCAAGGCCCTAGACTTCAGCCTATGAAGCCTAGTGGTAAATTCGGCTCTGCGAGGCCTCCCCTTGATCTCGAGGCCCTAAGCTGAAGCTTGTCCAGCTTATACGTAAATCTGGCCCTGGCTGCAGGTCACTTCCCCGCCCCCACGGTCGTCGATAGCCCTTGCCTGAAGGCGTCTCCCTCCGCTGGCTATAGAACGCTCCCCACCTGAAGCTGCCCCATCCTCAGCTGCAGTCCATTTGGACCACAACACACGTACTAGCCCATAAAAAGTCCATTTGGTCCACAGTTTCCTATTAGCCTTCCGGAAACCAGTCCCTCTGGCCCACAACACATGTACTAGCCCTCTGGAAACTAGTCCCTTCAGCCCACAAAACCCATACTAGCCCTGCAGAAAGCCCCCCGACCATCGCTTGAAGCCCTACCCCTCCTCCTCCCCCGGCTGCAGGACTCTCCCCCCATGGCCCCTGACAGCCCCCACCTGAAGCCGTCCCCCTTCCCCGGTTGCACGATGGTCCCCTCCCCCCCTCACCGGCCCTGGACAGCCCCTGCCTGAAGCCACCCCCCTCCACCGACTGCAGGACGACCCTCCCCCTTCCCCATCGGCACCCGACAGCCCCTGCCTGAAACCATCCCCCTCCCCCGGCTGCAGAAGGCAACAAGAAACGCAACAAGAAAGAATGGACTGAATAAATCTCATCTTTAACATTTAAATTGTTGTTATATTTTAAGAGTTATTCACATTTTAAGCTTTAATAAATCCCTTTTCCACTTGCCGTGCCCGTCAGCTGCACCCGCGCAGTAATACCTGCGTGTTCTACTGCACAATGAGAACCCAATGGGCGGGAATGGCTGCGCCGCTGGAGAGCCGCTAAGAGTGGATGGGGGGATGGAGTGGGTGCAGGACACTCCGCCCCCCCCCCCCCACCGGCACCCAGCTGAAGCCGCTCCCCTCCTCCGGCTGCAGGATGCACACCCTACCTGAAGCCCTCTCCAGCAGCAGGATGCTCCCCACCGGTCCCTAGGCAGCGGCAGGGATAGAGAGCGGCAGCGGTAGGCCATGGCAGCGGTCCCCACCGGCCCTCGACAAACCCTGCTTAAAGCTATCCCCCTCCCCCGGCTGCAGGACGCTCCCCCCTCCCTCACCGGCTCCTGATAGCTCCTGCCTGAAGCCATGCCCCTCCCCTGAACCGAACTGAATAAATCTCATATTGTTGTTTTGTTATAAGAGTTATTCACATTTTAAGCTTTAATTAATACCTTTTCCACTTGCGGTGCCCGTCAGCTGTGCCTGCACAGTAATACCTGCGTGTTCTACGTCACAATGGGAACGCAATGGGCGGAATGGCTGCGGTTGGGGGCTATGGGTGAGTGGTGGAATATTGCGTTGGGGGACCAGGCCTCCCGTGTGAGATTGGGACCAAACAGGTCCCACTTAGTCTAGTTTATATTAAAGTCAATTAACCCATGTCTTTGGAGTGCGAGAGGAAAGCGAAGATCTTGGAGAAAACTCACGCAAGCAAAGTTCCACCTTGGAGTGTAGCCCATCTGTTGCTGGTTCTTCCCCATATGTATTGGTGGCACAGAAATCACATCTGCTTTCACGGGAGTAAACCCTTGATAAACAGCCAACCCAGATGGAGTCTCTGGATATATTCTAAAATCATGTGCCAATTAACTGGCCACTCTGGTCGCCATTATCTTCAGCATCTCACTTCAACAATCTACTTTGCCTATCTGCATCAAGTTAATCCCCATCATTCCAAAGTGATCTGTCTCAATATGTTTTCAAAGGATGGTCATGGCTCACACCTGTGCCAGTCTTCCAGGTAACGTGGACCCCTTCCAATTTATGTACAGAAAAAATCTCATCTTGAACTCATTCAACTCTGGATCACATTGAGAATAAAATAATTCAGCCTTCAACATCACAACATTGAATACATAAACCCCAAACAATTTTAGTTTTGGAGATACCGTGCAGAAACAAGCCCTTCGGCCCACCGAGTCCGCGCTGACCAGCGATTACCCCGTACATTAACACTACCCTACACATTAGGGACAATTTTACAAATTTTACCGAAACCAATTAACTTGCAAGCCTGTACGTCTTTGGAATGTGGGAGGAAACCAGAGGTCCCGAAGAAAAGCCCCGAGGTCACAGGGAGAACCTACTAACTCCGTGCATACAGCACACGTAGTCAGGATCAAACCCCCGGGTATTTGGGGCTGTGAGGCACTAGCTCGACCATTGCGCCACCACTTCTGGAATCCTTCTAGAATTCCACACCGGCAGACCCCAGTCAATAAGAATTAGCCATAACATTTATTCTCTGCTGACTCTCAAAACTGGTGACCTTCAGGGATATGGGCTGCCAAAGCCGCCCCCGGTCCACGCTGCCACCGTGGCCACTGCCAGTCCCGACCTACCTACCTTCACCGCCCGGCCTGGTTGCTGATACCGTCCCCGACCCACACCGCCTCCCCAGCCGCTTCTAGGCCGTATCTACCAAGTTTCACTGCCAGGCCAGGCTACCAGCACTCACTACCAGGTAGTACTAGGTCCACCAAGCTAGACCTACTGCCAGCACAGCTTCCACGGCCACTTCCAGTCCCCAACTGCCGCGGCCGCCACCTTTACCTGCACTCCGCCCACAGGCCGCGACCAATGACTCAGTCGATCCTCGCCCTTCTCCGGTCAACTCACCTGTAGCAATGTTACAAAATGTTGACATTTTAAAATCAAGTCTGCAATTTATCCCATCAGATAAAGCATAAAAAGAAGTTTAATTTGACACCTAATTCACTTTCATATCTTCAGTATTAAAAAAGTTATGGCCATTTTCATACTCAGAAATTAGCATCTTGTTCCCTATTGCTTTTCCATTGACTTAACACAAAAGCTGTGATCGAGAACAGTCAAAAGCCCATAACTTTCTTAAAAATTAAGAGAACTGAAAGAAATGTTCAGTTATTATGGATTGAAGCATTCTGAAACAAATATGAAACAATTTTACTTAGATGACTTGAAATTTAAGCATATAATTAGTTAGTTTCCTAATTGTAGTTAATTACAAAATTCAATTACTAGATCTAAACATCTATCCATTTCTTAAGAATAGATTAGCATTTTTAAATAGCCTAAGTGTCCAAATAACATTCATACAAGAATTCACAATATAACATAATTTTTAAATCTCATTGTCATGGGTTTATAAGCCAAATGGAAGGAATTTAATGTTTAATACCTGTAAATTAATGGCCATTTAAATCAGCTTGCGAGTGGATTTTTCTGGAACGCGATCAATTGGAATGTTGCGGTTGCGGTGATTTAGTCCCCATATCGGCAGCAAAAACACTGTCGGTTCGTACGAGGAAAAAAAACACCGTTTCGCAACTTAAAATGTGAATTAAATGCATCTTAAGAAACACTTTTATACATAAAAATAAACTACTTTCTTTTACCTGTCCCCTACGTAAAATCCGTCCCCGTTGTCAGTGTTGACGGCTTCAGAAGCTGATTTTAAAATCACTCCAGCGATTAACTTGTCGGGCGGATTTAAAAAAAAAATACACGGAACGCCCGTCGGAACGATTCTTCAGCAAAAGCTTGCACCCCAACAAAATATAATCCAGGACCAGGTCGGAGAAAACCGCGTTTTAACCCTGTCCCCCCCTCTCAAACACGCCAAAATGGCGCACACGGCCAGTGGCAGAATTGCAGCGCCGCTGAAGGTAAGTATTGTAACATACCTAGTGTCACCTGGGTGCCAGGCCCAGTTCCAGACCAAGAGTCTGAAGAATGGTTTCCACCCGAAATATCACATATCTACATCCTCTAGAGATGCTGCTTGACCTTCAGAGTTAGTCTAGCACCTTATAGGGGGGTTGCACGTAAGGTCACTGAGCTGCTCAATCCATCTGGAGGACATCCGTAACTTCCGGTATATGTTATCAATGCAAGAAACGCGTACTTTCCTACCTGTTAAAAACCGCCAAAATGTTGCATTTTTGCACTGTAAAAAATTGTGGAAAT
Organism: Amblyraja radiata; assembly: GCF_010909765.2. NCBI lineage: Eukaryota > Metazoa > Chordata > Chondrichthyes > Rajiformes > Rajidae > Amblyraja > Amblyraja radiata. The sequence continues at coordinate 39,474,943 of NC_045978.1, read as the reverse complement.
CGGGGTAAGTATGAGAGACATGTACACAACTTCAGAATAGGGAGGTTTCACGGCAGTCGGGTCATGACCCATGACCCGTACTGTTGCTACGCTACTCCAAGTGGAGTACACGCGATGAACTGCAGGTAAGCACTTGCCATTGTTTGCAGCGTAGCGGGCCCATTAAAACCCACTGAAATTGTCAATTTTTGTGCTGTAAATAATTATGGAAATCGGGATAAGCGTGAGAGACATTTAGCCTACTTCAGAATTCCAAAGTGAGGAGAACAGCCAGAGTGCTTGGCAAACATTGGCCATTTGCTCACTGCATTTCATCAACTGAGGCATTATTTGTGTTTTTCTTGATTCCTTTGGCATCTAAAAAGTTTCAGAAATGATCAATCTGGCTGTAAATTTTTTTAATCGCCCATGGTTCTCAAGTAGGTTTTTACATACAAAATGAAAATGCATCTGAAGAAAAATTTACAGCCAGATTTATCACTTCTGAGACTTTTTAGATACCATTTTACAATATACTTGGTGCCATCCTTGAAGAATCCAAACAAACCAAGTATCTTGGCATCAAATTGCAGAATGATCTGCGTTGGAATGGTCAGGCTCATCATGCAACGGTGAAAGCAACAGGTGTCCTAAACTTTCTGAGGTGCAACTTTCATAATTGTTCAACCTCTGTCAAGGAGAAGCTATACTTCACCCTCGTTAGACCTCATTTGGACTACGCAGTTGCAGCATGGGACCCATACACAAATAAAAACATTTCTTCCATCGAACGTGACCAAAGACAGGCAGCTCGATTTGTTACTAACACCTATGAGAGAGAAGCGAGTGTCACCAAACTTCTGAATTCTCTGGGGTGGAACCCTCTCCAAGACAGACGTGAAGCTCACCGTTTGACCTGTTTTTACAAAATGTAAAATGGTCAGCTCGACATAGATTACAAGGCCTACACCAATAGAATAGAATGCAATTTATTGTCATTCAAACCTAGGTTTGAACGAAATATCATTTCTACAGTTTTTTACATTACAAAACAATCCAAGACCCACACTTAACACAGTTTACATAAACATCCATCACAGTGAGTCTCCAACATCTCCTCACTGTGATGGAAGGCAAAGTCTTTATCTCAGCCTTTTGTTCCTTCTCCCGCGGTCCAACAGTCCAACTGCAGTGTCAAGGCGAACTGGGGCTCCGATGTTAAAGCCCCCGGCGGGCGATGGTAAGTCCTGAGGCCGTTTAAGCCACGCCGGGCGATGTCAGGCCCCGGCTCCATGTCCTTAAACCCGCGATTCCAGCGGGAGAAGTCGCCGTTGCGGAGCTCGGAAATGCGGTCTCCCACCAGGGACCTGCGAGCTCCCGATGTTCCTGTCCACCGGGTCTGCGGGCGGTGCCTCCGAACTCCAAAAGTCGGGTCGCAGCCGCACGCCACCACAGCTCTTCCCGCTCCGAAGTTGGCCAGCTCCGCGATGTCAGTTCCGCAGGCTCTGCAACTGGAGCCCTCAGGTTAGTCCCGGCCGGAGGTCGCCGCCGGCTCCACGATGTTAGGCCCAACGACATCCGAGACCCGACAGGGAATAGTCGGGTCCCCGCACAGGGAAGAGATTTAAAACGGTTTCCCCCACAGCCCCCCCACCACCCCCCACATATACACAGCTAAAAAATAAAGTAAAAACTAACTCAAGACATACATTCAACAAGACAAAAATAAAAACAAACCCAAACCATTAGCAGCAGACGAGGGCATTCGATCAAATTTGTGATCCCAGCTACAAAGACAGATGTGTACAGCAATTCATTCTTCCCCCGCATAATTAAAGCATGGAATAATCTCCACCCTACTATAGTTACCCAACCAGATGCAACTAAATTTAAAGTAGCTATTTCTTCCCAATAACCCTTTCTAGCTTAAGCCCTCCCTTCACCACCTCCAGGTTAAATTCCATTTGGAATATTTTGGAGGACCAAGAAACCAAGAACCAAGAAAGGAATCAAGAAAAAACACAAATGACGCCTTACTGTTGATGAAATGCAGTGAGCAAACGCGATAATTCCCAATATTTTCAATTCCGGTATCTGCACGGCCAATGTTCACCAAGCACTTTAGCTGCTGTTGTCCCTTCAGCTCTCGCTTCTCTTCACCTTCATTTCGCTTCACTTTTGGAATTCTGAAGTTGGGTACATGTCTCTCACACTTACCTCGACTTCCACAATTTTTTTCAGCGCAAAAAATTCAACATTTTGGCGGTTTTTAACAGGTAGGAAAGTACGCGTTTCTTGCATTAATAACATATACCGGAAGTGACGGATGTCCTCCAGATGGATTGAGCGGCTCCGTGCGTCATGCCCTATGACCCAGTGACCTTATGTGCAACCACCCTATTCCAAAAGTGAAGCGAAATGAAGGTAAAGAGAGAGAGCTGAAGGGACAACACCAGCTAAAGTGCTTGGCGAACATTGGCCGTGCAGATATCGGAATTGAAAATATTGGGAATTATCACGTTTGCTCACTGCATTTCATCAAGTAAGTCATTATTGGTGGGTTTTCTTGATTCCTTTGGTATCTAAAAAGTCTCAGAAGTGATAAATCTGGCTGTAAATTTTGCTTCAGAGACGTTTTCTTTTTGTATGTAAAAACCAACTTGAGAACCATGGGCGATTTAAAAATTTTACAGCCAGATTTATCACTTCTGAAACTTTTTAGATGCCAAAGGAATCAAGAAAAAACATAAATAATGCCTTAGTTGATGAAATGCAGTGGGCAAACGGCCAATGTTTGCCAAACACTTTGGCTGTTGTTGTCCCTTCAGCTCTCGCTTCTATCTACCGTCATTTCTCCTCACTTTTGGAATTCTGAAGCATGCCAAATGACTCTCACACTTATCCAGATTTCTATAATTACTTACAGCGCAAAAATTGACAATTTCAGCGGGTTTTCACGGGCCCGCTACGCTGGAAACAATGGTAAGTGCCTACCTGCAGTTCATCGCGTGTACTCCACTTGGTGTAGCGTAGCAACAGTACGGGTCATGGGTCGTGACCCGTCTGCCGTGAAACCTCCCTACACCCAGTTGTGTATCAACCAGCACCAGCAGTATTTGTTCATACTACTCCTTCAATGATTATTTGGTAATCCTTACTCGGTTATAGCGGACAATCGGCAATAATGGACACTCTGGTCTGTTATAACGAGGACTTACTTCAAAGCCCCCCCCCCCCCCCCCCCCCCCTGACTCTGACTATAAATGGACAAAGGTGAACTCTTTTTAATTTTATTTTGCAGTACAGATTGATTGCCTCGGGTCTCAACTGACATCAAATTGCGAGCTTGCTTGCGCTGGGCGATTTTGTACAAAGCGAAATTCGATGCTGCCCGTTCCCCTGTCGCCCTGTGCAAAGTCAGCAAGCTCCGATCGCTCTACCCGCCTGCCACCGGTCCATTAGAATACACTTTGTTGGAAATGAGCACCATCTTCTCACAGGTCGCTCTTAAATTGTGGATGAAGAAGATCTTTGTTTGGGGGGCGACTCGGGAGGAAACGGCAAGATGTCGGTGCAGATTGTGCCGGGTAGCGAGTGTTGGCAGCGATGGACTGTAGGATTGGGCTCCCCGTCGCACTGTGACCCCGGTACGGGCAAGACACACGGGGTCCAGATGAAATCAAATTTCCGCCCTTTGTTGGAGTGCGAGGAGGTGTACTTGAGAAAGACTGGTATTTTCCTCTCCACCGGCGTTTCCTCTCCACCTCTCGACCGGGCAAGAGAAGGGTCGGGATAATAAAACGCGTCGATGGTGATAACTTTCTCGTCGATAATTGTAGCCTTGAGGGTCTTTATATCCAGGTCAGTGTCGAGAGGGAGATCGTTGGAAAAGCCACAGTAATTGTATCTGCTCAGGCCGAAGGGTTCCTTCACTTTCTGCATCTGGTCTCCGGACACGGTGAGATTCCCGTCCACCACGGACACTTTCACCTTCTGCGGGTCGATGCCGGCCAGGTTCAAGGAGAGGGAAAAAATACGTCTCCCTTCATCCGTCATTGAGCCGCTCATGTTGGACCCGGTGTGAGGTGTGTGTGTGTGTGTGTGCCTAGGGTTGACAGTTGTTACAGGTTTTAACACTTCACGGCCGGTCAGTGTTTCTTACGCCGTGGATCTGCGCTGATGAGGTCACTCGAGTATTTGGGATAAAAACTGATGCATGAATTTAACTTTTCATTGACAGGGATGTCCACAGTGAGGGGAAATCTAACGGTGTAGGTGTTCCTTCGCACTGATCGCCATTCTAGTCATCGTTATTATTTTTTTTGGGGGGGAGGTGTTTGAATGCAAGCAGATTTATTTTCTATTTGGTAAAATGCGGAAGCGGCCATTGGACATTTCTAAGATAGACACAAAATCCTGGAGTAACTCAGCGGGTCGGGTGAGTATAGAAGTTGGGAGGTCATGTTGCAGTTGCATAAGAAGTTGGTGAGGCCGCATTCGGAGTATTGTGTTCAGTTCTGGGCACCATGCTATAGGAAAGATGTCATCAAACTGGAAAGGGTACAGTGAAGATTTATGAGGATGTTGCCAGGACTAGAGGGCCAGAGCTATAGGGAGAGGTTGAGTAGGCTGGGACGCTATTTCATGGAGCACAGGAGGCTGAGGGATGATCTAATAGAGGTGTATAAAATCATGATTTGATTAGATATGGTTGAGTCTTTTGCCCAGAGTAAGTGAATCGAGGAGCAGAGGACATAAGTTTAAGGTGAAGGGCAAAAGATTTAATAGGAATCTGAGGGGTATGTTTTTCACACAAAGGGTGGTAGGTGTATGGAACAAGCTGCCAGAGGAGGTAGTTGTGGCAGGGACTATCGCAACATTTAAGAAACAGTTAGACAGGTACATGGATAGGACAGGTTCGGAGGGATATGGATCAATCGTGGGCAGGTGGGACTAGTGCAGATGGGACATGCTGGGCCGAAGGGCCTGTTTCCACACTGTATCACCCTATGACTCTATCTTTCCCTCACACACACATTCTCCTGCCTTCTCCCCATTACCTCTGACACCCCTATCAATCAAGAATCTATCAATCTCCTCCTGAAAAATGTCGATTCAATTCTACAGTTCACCACCCTCTGACAAGAAATTCCTGCTCATCTCCTTCCAAAAGGAATGTCTTTTATTTCTGAGGCTGTGGCCACTGGTCCTAGACTCTCCCACTAGTGGAACCATCCTCTCCAAATCCACTCCATCCAGGTTTTTACCAGGCTGGGACAGACGGTAACAGCTTCACACCATGTCCCAAAGCTTGTGTCCTGTCCTGCATCACCCAAGGCAGCAGATGCTGCCTGACCCACTGAGTTACTCCAGCACCCCACCCATAAACCTCTCTCTGCCTTTACATTTCACTGCTCTTTCAAATCTACTCTACTTATCTACATGCATTTTTCTTCTTCACTTTTTAGTCATAGAATGATGCAGTGTGGAAACAGGCCCTTCAGCCCAACCTGCCCACACCGACCGACATGTCCCATCTACACCAGTCCCACTCACACGCGTTTGGCCCATATCCATCTAAATCTGTCCTATCCCTGTACGTGCCCAAATGTCTCTTAAACATTAGGATAGTCCCAGTCTTAACTACCTCCTCTGGCAGCTCGTTACATACACCCAGCACCCAATGCGTGAAAAAGCTACCTCAGATTCCTGTTAATTTCTGAAATATTGGTCATAAATTTGGTGCAAAAATGCTCCAAAACAAGGCTCAGAATGCATCATAGAGCATCTAAAACCCGTGAGCTTCCAGGGCCCTTAAGCGGGCCCTGGACCCCGGCATCGAGGGACTTCACGCTTCGCGCTCGTGATGTGCGCAGCGCACACATTATTTCACATTAAGTTTTTTGTAATCCTGTCATGCCACCCCCCTTTTTGAAAAGCTTCGTACGGGCTTGCTTACAACGCTTGCAGCGCCGAAGACCCGGGTTCGATCCTGACTACGGATGCTGTCTGTACGGAGTTTGACGTTCTGCCTGTGACCGCGTGGGTTTTCTCCGAGATCATCTGTTTCCTCCCACATGCCAAAGAAGTACAGGTTAGTAGGTTAATTGGCTTGGTATAATTGTAAACTGACCCCTAGTGTGTGTAGGGTAGTGTTAATGCACAGGGGTAGCTGGTCGGTGCAGACTCGGTGGGCCGAAGGGCCTTGTTTTCGCGCTGTATCTCTAAACTAAATGAGAGAATTTATTCTTCGAATCAGAGGATGAGTATTTTGCATATGCATTCACTAAGGAGAGGGACATGGAGAAGGACAGTGAGATCAGTGTGGAGAAGGCTAATATGCAAGGGCAGTGTGAAAACAAGTTGAAGATATGAAGGTTGTTTAGGGCTCTTAAAAAGCAATAAATCTCCAGGGCTTTACTGGATCCATCCTGGATTTTTGAGAGGGGCAAGAGAGAAGATTGAAAGAACCTTGGCGAAGATCTTTGTAACATCTCTAACCACAGGGGAGGTCTGGACCAGAGACAACGTTGTTTGTTTCAGAAGGGAAGTAGAGAGAATCCAGGGAATTAGGTTTGAAGGATTCAAGGCCACTTTATTGTCACTTGTACCAATTAAGGTACAATGAAATTTGAGTTACCATATTGACCATATAGTTCCAATTATAGACCACATTAGTGACAGAGAAGCTATTGGAGAGGATTCTTCATGATTGAATTTGGAGGAGAATAGATTAATGTACGATTGGCTTTGTATGCCACAGGTCATGTCTTAGAAACTTGAGTGAGTTTTTGGAGAAGGTAAAAAAGGTAACAGATGAAGGTAAGGATGTTGTCTACATGAATGTTAGTAAAACATTGATCTAGAAGATTAAGATGCGTGGGATTTACAGTAACTTGATTGTGTGGATTCAGAGCTGTCTTACTAACACATGGCAGAGGGTTGTGGTGAAAGTACATTACTCAGGCTGGGTGTCAGTGACCAGTGGAGTTCATTGATGATCTGTGCTGGGACCTCTGTTCTTTATGACACTGGTCCTCAACCAGATTTTCTGGCACCCTCGTTTCCAAAGCCTTGCCGGATTATCCGTTTTGCTGGACCAACAAGATTCCATAATAGTGATGCAACAATGCACCTGCAACCAACTCTGATAACTCCATGTCTCTAACGCACCATGGAGCGCTAGGAACTTAAATAACACAAATATTAAATGTCAATTACATTTACAGCGAAACTTATATTTCTTGCACGGGGTTAACGAGTTGGCATCGTAAGTCCCAGTTTCGGTCAGATGGACACCGGCTGCGAGGCCGAGGCACCGCTTCCACACAGGACTTACCCACCCCGCCTGTCCCCCTGCCGCCTTGGTTCAATATAAATTACTTTTACTTAAAGTGATGTCATCTGCTCCTTGGCAACCAATCTCTACCTCAGAACATGATTTGAGTATCGCCGAGGTCCGGCAGTGCGGTAGATAGACACAAACTGGAGTTACTCAGCGGCACAGGCAGCATCTCTGGAGAGTGAGGTTTCGGGTCGAGACCCTTCTTCAGATTGAGAGTCGGGGAAGAGGGAGAAATAGAGACAAGGAATGACGGTCACGGTGGCACAGCGGTAGATTTGCTGCCTTACAGCAAAATGCAGCGCTAGAGACCCGGGTTCGATCCCGACTACGGGTGCTGTATGTATGGAGTTTGTACGTTTTCCCCGTGACCTGTGTGGGTTTTCGCCGAGATCTTCGGTTTCTCGGTTTCCTCCCACACCCCAAAGACGTACAGGTTTGTAGGTTAATTGGCTTGATAAAAATGTTAAATTGTCCAAGTTGGCGATATGCAGAGTACTGCCCTGCCGACTACAAAATTCAGAAGGTTCAGAAAGGTAAGGCGTGAGAACGAAATATCAAAGGAGATGAGGTTCAAGGAAAATGTAGAATGGATCATTGTTAACTTGGGGAAGCTGACAACGAGGCAAATAGAGATAAAATGTAGTCAAGGGTACAGGTCGGGGAACTGGGAGTAGAGAGGGATAGAGAGAGAGTAGAAGTAAGGGTTACGTGAACTTAGAGAAGTCAATATTCATACTGCTACCCACTCGAGACCCTCCTTCAGACTCCGTAGAATCGGAGAGCAGGAGGAAGAGAAGCAATTTGAAGAAGGGTCTCGACCCGAAACGTCACCTATTCCCTTTCTCCAGAGATGCTGCCTGACCCGCTGCTACTCCAGCTTTTTGTGATGGGTTTGGGTACCCGTATTACTTGTCGCCTGATACAGCGAGACCCCGTGAGTTTACTCGAACGAATTACTGATCTGATGTGTCTGGTTTTGCTGAACCACTTGTCCGAGTTCGGACATATTGGATGGATACGTGGAAACAGCTGGCTACAGTATCCTGCCCAGCACTTCCAGCAGAGCTGCCTTTGCCTGGTTTATTGCCGTTTACAATTTGTTACATGGTACTCTCTGTACAACTGAGGCTGCGGTAATAAACTGTTTGTGGAATCTGCGCAGAGCATCACCAACATCCCATTCATAAAATGCTAAAATCCAGACTACACACACCCCCCCTGAATTCGTAACACGTCTCAGAAACAGGCCCACGATTTCTCGCCGTGTAGGAAGGAACTGCAGGGGCGGGTTTAAATAGAAGATAGACACAAAATGCTGGAGTAACTCAGCGGGACAGGCAGCATCTCTGGCGAGAAGGAATGAGTGACGTTTCGGGTCGAGACCCTTCTTCAGGCTCTCTATATCTCTCTATAATCACCGTCTATATCTCTCGCTTCCCTATTCCCTGACTCAGTCTGAAGAAGGGTCTCGATCGGAAACGTCACCCACCCCTTCTATCCAGAGATGCTGTCGGACCCGCTGAGTTACTCCAACTTGTTGTGCCTATCTTGAGAAACAGGGCCTTTGGCTGAGCATGTCCACACCGACCATCCTCCTCTGCCTTGGAGTTTAAGTACTCGCCCAGTTATCCGAATGATGAGAGAGTTACCTGCCTCCACCGCCACCTCAGCGAAACATACAATATTTTATCCTGACCTGCTACCAATTGTAACATTTGGGTCACAATCGTGTTTTTCTGGTACCATGGTTACCGTATTCCTCGAACTAACCCAGGGTTCCGCATCTCTTAATAGTTAAGTAAATGAATTCGGCGACTGCGTCCCAGAATGAACTTTATTCCCGAGTTGTGGACTGAGCAATTTTGTTTGTTTTTAAGGGTAAGAGCCTTTAAATTGGTTTCGGTATTCCCCAGACAAGTCACTCGATGCCTCTCAGATTGATTAGACAGTCATTTTCGGTTGTTTCTGCATGGTCAGTCACATTACTCAAGTCCAAACTGACATCCCTCCCTCCCTGTCTGTCTGTCCACCTGCTTTTGCTGGAGTTTCAGTGGATCACAGCGCCGCCTCGAGTTTCTATCGGTATGGCAACATCGACGACTCGCCGCCTGATATTGAGAAGTCGATGTTATTGGGGGAGAAGTTACACAGACTCCCGGGCATCGAATGGTGGCAAATGCTGACGAGGGAACTATGATTATCGCAGCGGGTTCCGGGTATTGGCATGAGACACGGCGTCCAGAAGGGAGCTTGTTTGACTTTGCTCTCTGTCGGGGTGGATGAAGTGGTGTATTTGTAAATCACGGGCAGAGTAATCGGCTGGTAGAACTCGTCATCCTTATCTTGCATCTCCACCAAGATACCTATATCGTAATAACGAGCTTGGATGGTCAGCATTGAGTCGTCGGTGATGGTGGCGGACAGGGTGTTCAGATCCAGGTTCGGTGGCAGGCGCAGTTCATTGGAGAAGCCGCAGTAGTTGTACCTTGTGATTCCAAGTTCCCCTTGTTTAAACTTGCGGATGTGCTGCCCGCTGATTTCCAGCTTTCTGCCCGTGATGTTCACCGTCACTTTGTGGGGATCGATGCCCGCCACGTTCAGGCAGAGCGAGAACGTCTCCCTTTCCCCCGGTGTCCCGGCCGAGGCGGCCTCTCGTTCCCCTTCGCTCGCTGCATTTCCCACTGATGCCATTTCCCACGTCGCACCAAACGGGACGGGCGTCAGGAGGGGATGAACTTGTGCGTTTCTTGCGCTTCTGTGATGAAAATGATTAACATAATCAATTCAATTTGGTCAGGGCTATTTATTATGAAACATAATAAAGTGCGCAAGCGACATGCGTTGAAAATGTTCAGGCAGTGGGTAAACATCTCATCACAGCCGACGACCATGGTTGTATATATTGTGGCCAGTAACATATTTACACCTTTACATCTAATTGTATCAAAATAATCTGGAAAGAAAGGGGTGGGGTAAGGGCTGACAAGTGGCGGCGTATCAAAGATGATTGGTTTGTATGGAGAGAGCTCACAAAGTTAAATGTCAAAAGTGTTTTATTGTCATATGTCCCAGGCAGATAGGACAATGAAATCATTGCTTGCACTGGTTGCATCGTGGCCTGGTTCAGCAACTTGAACGTCCAGGAGCGGAAAAGACAGCAAAAGGTTGTGACCACTGCCCAGTCCATCACCGGCTTTGACCTCCCCACCATCGAAGGGATCTATCGTAGTCGCTGCCTCAAAAAGGCAGCCAAAATCATCAAAGACCCACAACATCCTGGCCACACACTCATTTCACTACTGCCATCAGGAAGAAGCTACAGGAGCTTGAAAACTGTAATGTCCAGGCTCAGGAACAGCTTCTTCCCTACAGCCATCAGGCTATTAAACACGACAACAAATAAGCTCTGAATTACAACAGACTGTTATTATTATTATTGCACTATATTTGTTTATTTATTGAGCATGCGTGCATGTGTATGCACACACTGAACTTTTTTTCCCGTTATGTACTATGATTATAGTCCGTTATGCACTATGACTATAGTCTGAAGAAAGGGTCTCGACCCGAAACGTTGCCTATTTCCTTCGCTCCATAGATGCTGCCTCACCCGCTGGGTTTCTCCAGCATGTTTGTCTACCTTCGATTTTCCAGCATGTGCAGTTCCTTCTTCAACAATACGATATTATATATTCTGTTGTCAGCGAATCAGCTATTTCTCCTCTACAGTCAGGGAGAAGAGTCCCACCTTCACAGACGCTGCCTGACCTGCTAAGTTCCTCCAGTAGTTTTCATTTTTGCTCAACACCTGCATCTTGTGTCTGTCTCCAATGCATTTAATAGTTAGAGATGCAGCGTGGAAAATAGACCCATCGGGCCAATGAATCCGCATGGACGACACTATTGTAGTTCCAAATTATACCAATTTTGCATCATACACAGTAGGGGCAATTTTCGGAAGCCAATTAACCTATATACCTGCACGCCTTTGGAATGTAGAAGGAAACCGATCTCCTGAAGAAAACCCCATGCGGTCACAAGGTGAATGTACAAACTCCATGCAGGCAACACCCGTAGTCAGGATGGAACCCAGGTCTCTGGCGCTGTAAGGAAGTAGCTCTACCGCTGCCCCTGACGTGTTGCTTCTCCAATTCAGGTTCAATTTTTGGACACCTTTTAATTTTGATGGTATCTTAAATATTGCAATTAAGAGGAGGGTGAAGTAATTGGATACTCTGGATGATCATTCATGCCATTTCACGTTTCTAAGGTTCTCAAAAGAATAGAGCAAACAGAGAAACACAAGCCCACGAATCTGTGCCCTCCAAGATGCCATAAAAACGAATCCTATCTGACTTCCAATCGCGGATGGGGGGGGGGGGGGGGGGGGGTTGAGGGCGAATGGCGTGAGTGCAGGACACTCCCCCCCTCCCACCCCCACAGGCCACCCACAGCCACCCGACAGCCCCCGCCTGAAGCTGCCCCCCTCCCCCCCGGCTGCAGGACGCTCTCCCCCCCACCGGCCCCCGCCTGAAACCGGTGGGGAGCGGCAGCTGTTGGTCACGACAGCGATGGGCAGCGGCAGGCCATGGAAGTGCTCCCCCCACCGGCCCTCGAAAGCCCCGCCTGAAGCCTTCCCACTCCCCCAACTGCAGGACGTTTCTCCCTTCTCCCACCGGCCCCCGACAGCCCCGCCTGACGCCGCGCCCCTCCCCAGGCTGCAGAACGCAACAAGAGACGCAACAAGACTGAATAAGTCTCATCTTTAATGTTTAAAAAATTGTTGTTATATTTTAAGAGTTAATCACATTTTAAGCTTTAATAAATCCCTTTTCTGTAACGGGTATAGCTTGGACCCAATAGCAGCACAGAATCAGGCAGGTATAGTTGGTGATGAACTTTATTACGATACTGTAACACAGAGTAGTAACACAGGAATGGGTACACCGTACTCACACAGAGGCTCAGGATTGAGCGAGGGTTCCGAAGAGGGGCAGGCAGGAGACGTAGTCGTCGTAGCGGAAGGTCCGGTCACCAGGAGATCCAACACACGATGCAAACAAACCAGCGAGGGACAGACGAAAGGAGAGTCGAAGCCAGGCAGGAAGTCGGGAAATCGCTGGAGAGTCTTGCATGAATGCTGAGAACAATGTGGCACTGTGTGCCCGGTGAGGAGAGTTGGGCTGATGAGAGGGGAGTGGCAGGCAGGCAGGTGAGGAGAAGGAGGGACCGGTGGAAAAGTACTGGGAGGTGAAGTGGATGAGAATGAGGAGAGGGCAGACTGTGACATTTTCCACATGCCATGCCCGCCAGCTACGCCTGCGCAGTAATACCTGAGTGTTCTACGTCACAATGGGAACCCAATGGGCGGGAATGGCTGCGCCGCGGGAGAGCCGCTAAGAGTGGATGGGGGTGGTTGAGGGGGGATGGAGTTAGGGGGAAGGCAAGGGGCAGAGTGGGGGGGGAGAGGGGGGGAGGAGGGATCATGGGCGTCATAACGGGAACCTGTCAGCAATTGGGTGCGTTGGGGCACCAGACCTTCCCACGGGTCCCACTTAGTCTAGTACATAACTAAAACTCTGATCTTGTGCTCTTCCAGTTTGCATGGTCTTTCTATCTATTTGCGCAAAAACGATACGCGATCACGCTACGATTTTTCACCAGCTCTGTGTTGTGCTGTGAGTGCACCAAGTTTTGTTCCGATTCGTGGTAAATTATAAAAGTTAGCAAGGTTTAAGAGTCTTAAAATCCGCGCATGCGCAAATCGATATCCTCTCCTGCCAGTCCGCGCCGCACAGATTAGTCTCTTCGCCTGTCACTCCGCAGGACGGTCCGCCCCTTCCTGTGCCATAGTGTCTTTACAGGAGACGAGAGACGCTCTGGATGGCCGGCGGAGGTCTCCAACCGACAGAATTTTCAGAGGGACCGGAAGCAGCGGCGGCGGAAAAGTCGGAGATGTTGGAGATGTCGGCAAATGGAAGGCGGAGATCCCGGCGGAGGAGAACGCCCAGCGACCAGCGCCCGCTGTGAGTTCCCATCACACCGCGAGCTCCAGCCCCTTCCCTTCTGGTTCCCCTCACTGGGTCCTGCCCTCCTCCCCCTGGATAACCCCATCTCCCCCTGGCTCTTCCCCGTCTTTTCTCCGAGCTCTCTCCCCCTCCCCTCTCCCCCCGTCCCCCTCCCACAACCCCCCTTGCCTCAATGCCCCTTCCCCCCACAACCCCCCCGTGCCCCCATACCATTTCCCCCACAATCCTACCACCACATCTCCTCCCACCCACACAACCCTACCCCCACTGCCCCCACGCCTCCCCGCCACCCGTCCCCACACTCCCCCCCGCCCCAACACCCCCCCACCCACACTGCCCCCACCCCCCCGCCCCCTGCCCCTCACCGCTTCCACCGCCCCCTGCCCCCAACAACCCCCCCGCCCCCCCCCCCCCCCCCCCCCCCCCCCCCCGCCCCCCCACTCGACCATGCCCCCCCCCCCCCCCCTCCCCCACAAGCCCCCTGCCCTCACACCCCCCCTCCCCCACACCCCCCTTACATTTATATACTTAAAATCACAAAGGAAAGAATTCAAGGTTTACCGGAGGCATCAATCGTCATTCATCCAGGTCGTTGGCCGTCGGCGGATTAACACACAAATTGCCAAGGAAGTTGCCGTCATAATACCAAAAGATAATGACCCTCAGGCAACATCACGGCACATTATCTTGAAAGAAAGAGGAGGAGGCGTGAAAATAATTTCAGAGTCTCATAGGTCGTATGATAGTTATCAATACGTCCTTTACTTTCCACATGGAGATGATGAATGGCATCACCAAGTCCAAATGAGAAATTAACAGCAATACGATATTATGCCTATAAGATTATGAATAATGATATTGAATTAAACCACCTTTTGAGAGGAGAACAACTCTTTCCACAATATGTGGTTGATATGGCAGCTAAGATTGAGACTGGTAAACTCAATTATATTCGCATGAATTGAGCATTGTTGAGATCAACAACTTACAGAGGCCCCACTGATGCATTAAACGATGATGATTTGGAACATCGGAAAGCACATCAGCCTCTCCTCAACATTTGCCGGTGACCGAGATACATGATGGAACAATGCCAGGATGCCATGATGTACGTTCGGAAGTATGGCAATGCTTCAATCTTCATTACGATGACTTGCAATCCAAACTGGAGTGAGATGCGACAGTGCCTCTTTCACAATCAGCAGTCGTGTGATAGACCTCAGGGCGAGGATCAGGTTCCAGCAGGACATAAGAGACTGCACCATCCTCTGTCTAACCGAGATCAAGTAATCTGCCCAACCGAGTCCTTCTCTGTTTTCCGTATGGACAGAACGGAAGAATCTGGGAAATCCAAGGGTGGAGGAGTTTGCTTCATGACCAACAATAACTGGTGCAACTCTAGGAATATGAAGACGCTTTCTCGTTCCTGCTCGCCAGACCTGGAGCATCTGACGATCTCATGCCATCCATTCTACCTTCCTCGGGAGTTCAGCTGAGTGATCATCACAGCCGTCTACAATCCACCGTATGCAGACACGGAGGCGGCACTATCGGCCCTTCACAATGTGTTATGTCGACACCAAAACAAGAACCCTGATGTGGCTATGGTGGTGGCTGAAGGTTTTAATATGGCAAATCTCAAAAAGGTAATGCCTAACTTCTGCCAACACATCACGTGTGTCACCAGTGGGGAAAGAACTTTGGACCACTGCTACATGCCATTCAGGAAAGGCTACAAGGTCGTTTCTCTCCCTCCTTTTGGGAAATCCGATCATGCTGCCATTTTCCTGTTGCCGGAGTATAAACAAGGGATAGTACGGGAAGCGGCGTGATGAGCGACGTAAAGCGGTGGTCTGACCATTCAGAGGCCTTGCTGCAAGATGCACTGAGCGATGTCGACTGGAATATGTTCCAAGCAAGTTCCAGAGACGTCAGTGAGTTCGCGGAAGCAGTCACGGACTTCATTGCAACAATAGCCAATAACATCGTCCCCACGGTAAGGGTCAGCACCTTTCCACATCAAAAACCCTGGGTGGACAAGTCCATTCACGTTGCTTTGAATGCTCGCACCGCTGCTTACAACTCAGGTTGGCATCCGGTAATATGGATGACCAGAAGGCAGAGTCCTACAGACTGCGAAGGGCGGTGAAGGACGCAAAAATGAGGTACAGGGACAGGATGGAGTCGCAGATGGAGCAACAGGACACCAGACACCTTTGGCAGGGGCTACAGACTATCACTAACTACCAGAGCAGCCCCCCCTCAACCGGGAGTGCCAGCACCTCCTTAGCTGATGACCTGAACTCCTTCTACGCCCAATTCAAGACAGGCAACATCACCCCTAGTTCGCCGGTTAACGACAACACCGCCAGCGTGCTGGCGTGCAGGCTGATAAGGTGATAAAGAAGGCCTTTGATAGATTGCCCTTCATCAGTCAGGGTACTGAGTAATGGGGCTTTTTCACGGGGCGAGTTGACGCAAGATGTCACCAGAGTGAAGTGGTCGTGGTCCAGCACGAGTCTCGCACGATATAACGGGGGGTAGATAAAGAGTTCCCACGGTACTCGGCATTTCTGTTATTTGTGCGAGTGACTTGTCCGTCTCCCGAGCTTTCGCGTTAAATCTTGAATGAACATCGTGAACTACACGTGACACAAATGATGTAACTTTTTTTTTCACACACTATAAATATCCTCCCTTGGTTGAATTGGCTCATTTGGAGACATGTTTTACTGTGTATGTGGGAGACACAGATGGACTGAGCACAGTACCTCGGTCTTACTGTGTGTGGGAGAGGGGGTGAAAGAGACGTACACTCACAGAGGCAGAGTCTCTCAGCCTGTGTAAGAGGGAGGGAGAGAGAGAGAGAGGCACACACAAGGTGGATGTGAAATCTCACCTGCCTGTTTCAGTGACAGACACCCGCCGCCAGTAAATGAAGACACCCCCATCTGTCTCCCCCTCCTCTCCCTCGACTCCCCCACCTTTCCCTCCCAACTCCAGTCCCGTCCCGACCCCCTGGGAAACTGAATAGAGCAACAATATAGATATAGAAACTGAAACAATATAGAAACTGAATAGAGCAACATAGCAAAAACATCTCTGACACGCTTTACCCCCTTTCTTTGAGATTTTCTGGGAGCCATCTCTGCAAGTGTTCCTGTTAAAAAGATTATCCAACAATGACAATTAGGTGGGACGTCCTCGAAGGACACATGTTCCCTTGTCGATATTGAGACCACCTTTTTTACTCACCTTCTGTCCCCTCTGTCCAGCTTCCGGGTTTACCGTTCGCAGGAGTTCCCACGCGCTATATCTCTAAAATCTGAAGTTAGGTAATGCCTAAAGGAACTGCAGACGCTGGTTAATGCTGGTTAATACGCACAGAAGGACACAAAATGTTGGTGTAACTCAGCAGGTAAGTCAGATCTGGGAAGAAAAACATAAAA